>NW_027596993.1:0-115673 GCF_964194155.1 Cetorhinus maximus | reverse complement strand
TGATGCAACGTTTTTTTTATATACTCATTGCTAGGATGGTCTTTTATTGCCCATCCCCAATTGCCCTTGTTCAGGGAGTAGATTCAACCACGTCACGGTGGGGTGGGTTGGGTGGGGGAGGGGGAGGGGTAGGTGGGGGGTCTGGAGTCACGTGTAGGCCAGATGGAGGAGGGGGGGGTAAGGACGGCAGATTTTCCCCTTAAAAGGGGGGTATGTGAGTGAACCAGATGAGGATTAGTGAACCAGATGGGGATTAGTGAACCAGATGGGAATTAGTGAACCAGATGGGGTTAGTGAATCAGATGGGATTAGTGAACCAGATGGGGTGAGTGAACTAGATGGGGATTAGTGAACCAGATGGGGTGAATGAACCAGATGGGGATTAGTGAATCAGATGGGGTTAGTGAACCAGATGGGGTTAGTGAACCAGATGGGGATTAGTGAACCAGATGGGGTTAGTGAACCAGATGGGGATTATGGAACCAGATGGGGATTAGTGAACCAGATGGGGTGAGTGAACCAGATGGGGATTAGTGAACCAGATGGGGATTAGTGAACCAGATGGGGTGAGTGAACCAGACGGAGATTAGTGAACCAGATGGGGATTAGTGAACCAGATGGGGATTAGTGAACCGGATGGGGATTAGTGAACCAGATGGGGATTAGTGAACCAGATGGGGATTAATGAACCAGATGGGGATTAGTGAACCAGATGGGGATTAGTGAACCAGATGGGGGTGAGTGAACCAGATGGGGATTAGTGAACCAGATGGGGGTGAGTGAACCAGATGGGGTGAGTGAACCAGATGGGGATTAGTGAACCAGATGGGGATTAGTGAACCAGATGGGGGTGAGTGAACCAGATGGGGTGAGTGAACCAGATGGGGATTAGTGAACCAGATGGGGATTATGGAACCAGATGGGGATTAATGAACCAGATGGGGATTAGTGAACCAGATGGGGATTAGTGAACCAGATGGGGATTAATGAACCAGATGGGGATTAGTGAACCAGATGGGGATTAGTGAACCAGATGTGGATTAGTGAACCAGATGGGGATTAATGAACCAGATGGGGTTTTTTTTTAGATGCCAATGGTTGACCTTTAACCCGAACCCCACCCCCTGTCGGCTGCCGCGGGATTCGGACGCGGGTCCCCGGGGCATCGGCGTGTGAGACTCTGGGACACCGGTTCCCGCGGCGATGCCACCTCCCCGGCCCGGCTTTGGCCCGAAGGGTTGGACGGGCGAAGCCCGAGGTGGGGGGAGGGGTGGTGAAGGGGTGACGAGGAGCACCCCCTCTCCCCCCCACCCCCCCGTGCCTCTGACCTCCTCCCAATGGCGGAACGGTGGCCCGATACGGTCACGCAACGGGTTCGGTTTGTTTTGCAGAAGTCGCACGAGGGGGTCCCGAGGCGGTCAATCTGGGCCCCCTCCCCGCACGCACGTGGTTTTGTAACCACGCCCCCTCCCCGCCCCGCCTCGCCCTTGGCCAGCGCGTGCGTTCCGGCCCGAGGGAGGTGCTGGAGGTACAGGTGTTGTTCCCTGATTGGCTGCGACCCCTCTCCGCGCGGGCTCGATCTGACGACACCCAGGGGCGCACGCGGGAGGAGAATCCCTCCTCGGCCAGACTCAGCCTCAGACTCACGTGGTTTTGTAACCACGCCCCCCACCTCCCGCCACGCCCTTGGCCAGCGCGTGCGTTTCGGCCCGAGCGACGTGGGGGGGGAGGGGGGGTGCAGGGGCTGCTGTTCCCTGATTGGCAGCGAACCCTCTCCTCGCGGGCTCGATGTGACGACACCCAGGGCGCACGCGGAAGGAGAGTCCCTCCTCGCCCAGCCTCAGCCTCACGTGGGTTTGTAACCACGCCCCCTCCCCGCCCCGCCTCGCCCTTGGCCGGCCCGAGGGAAGGGGTGGTGCTGTTCCCTGATTGGCTGCGACCCCTCTCCGCGCGGGCTCGATCTGACGACACCCAGGGGCGCACGCGGGAGGAGAGTCCTTCCTCGCTCAGCCTCAGCCTCGGACTCCGGCCCTGACACGATGGCTGCCCCCACGGTGAAGCAGCGGGTATGACGCGCGGGACAGAGGGGCTGGGAACTGCGTGAGGTCCCCTCGGGAACCCGCCACCCACCCCCCACCAGCCCCCCGGATGCCTTGGTAAGCGGACGGTGGGGTTGGGGTAGGGGTAGGGGGTGGGGAGGGGTAGGGGTGGAGGGGGGGTGGAGGGGGTTGGGGAAGAAACCGTTGGTGATGTCACTGGGCTAGAAATCCCAGAGGCCCCCGGGCTAAGGCTCGGGGGGCGCGAGGGGGGGGACACGGGTTCAAATCCCACCAACGTCAGCCGGTGGGACTTAAACACAGACAGACAGACCCACACACACAGACAGACCCACACACACACACAAACACAGAGACACACAGACACAGAGACACACAGACAGACCCACACACACAGACAGACCCACACACACACAAACACAGAGACACACAGACCCACACACACACAAACACAGAGACACACAGACAGACACACAAACACAGAGACACACAGACAGACACACAGACAGACACACAGACACAGAGACACACAGACAGACACACACACACAAACACAGAGACACACAGACAGACCCACACACACAGACAGACACACACAGACACATAGACACACAGACAGAGACACACAGACAGACACATAGACACACAGACAGACACACACAGAGACACACAGACAGACACACACAGACACATAGACACACAAACACAGAGACACACAGACAGACACACACACACAGACACAGAGACACACAGACAGACACACACACACAAACACAGAGACACACAGACACACACACACACACAAACACAGAGACACACAGACAGACCCACACACACAGACAGACACACACAGACACATAGACACACAGACAGAGACACACAGACAGACACATAGACACACAGACAGACACACACAGAGACACACAGACAGACACACACAGACACATAGACACACAAACACAGAGACACACAGACAGACACATAGACACACAGACAGACACACACAGACAGACCCACACACACAGACACACACACAGACAGACGCACAGACAGACACACAGACACAGACACACACAGAGACACAGACAGACACACAGACAGACACAGACACACAGAGACACACAGACAGACACACAGACAGACACACACACATACACACAGACAGACACACACACAGACACAGACACACACAGACAGACACACACAGACAGACACAGAGACACAGACAGACACACACACACAGACACACACAGAGACACACAGACAGACACAGACAGACAGACACACACAGACAGACACACACACACAGACAGACACACACACACAGATACACACAGACACAGATACACACAGACAGACACACACACACAGACACAGATACACACAGACAGACACACACACACAGACACACACACACAGACACACACAGACAGACACAGACAGACACACAGACACAGACAGACAGACACACACACACACAGACACACACACACAGACAGACACACACACACAGACAGACACACGCACACAGACAGACACACACAGACAGACACAACACAGACACATACACACAGACACACACACAGACACGCACACAGACAGACACACACACACACACAGACAGACACACACACACACACAGACAGACACACACACACACAGACACACACAGACACACACACACACACAGACACACACACAGACAGACAGACACAAACAGACACACAGACAGACACAGACACACTCACAGACACACACAGACACACAGACAGACGCACACACACACTGACAGACACAGACAGACAGACACACAGACAGACAGACACACAGACAGACACACACGGACACACAGACAGACACAGACACACAGACAGACAGACACAGACACACACTCAGACACACATTCACAGACACACACAGACAGACAGACACACAGACAGACACAGATACACACTCACAGACAGACACACAGACAGACAGACACACAGACAGACACAGACACACACACAGACACACGCAGAGACAGACACACACAGACACACAGACAGGCACACACACACACACACACAGACACACACACAGACAGACACACAGACAGACACACACACAGACACACACACAGACAGACAGACACACACACAGACAGACAGACACACACAGACAGACAGACACACACACACACAGACAGACACACACACAGACACACACACAGACAGACACACACACACACACACAGACACACACACAGACACACACACAGACACACACACACACAGACTCACACACACAGACAGACAGACACACAGACAGACACAAACAGACACACAAACAGACACAGACGCACACTCACAGACATACACACAGACACACAGACAGACGCACACACAGACAGACAGACACACAGACAGACGCACACACACACAGACAGACACACAGACAGACACACACAGACAGACACACAGACAGACACACACACAGACAGACACACACGGACACAAAGACAGACACAGACACACAGGCACACACTCACAGACACACACAGACAGACAGACACACACACAGACACAGATACACACTCACAGACAGACACACTCATAGACAGACACACTCACAGACAGACACACTCACAGACAGACACAGACAGACAGACACGCAGACACACACACACGGACTCACACAGACACACACAGACAGACACACACACACAGACAGACAGACACAGACACACACTCACAGACACACACAGACACACAGACAGACACACACACACACAGAGAGACAAACACACACACAGACAGACAGACACACACACAGACAGACACACAGACAGACACACACACACACAGACACACACAGACAGACAAACACACACAGATAGACACACACACAAACACACACAGACAGACACACACAAACACACACACACAGACAGACACACACCCAAACACACACACACACAGACAGACACAGATAGACACACACACAAACACACACAGACATACACACACAAACACAGACACACACACACACAGACACACACACAAACAAACACACACACACACACACACATAGACACACAGACAGACAGACACACACAGAAACACACACAAACACACACAGACAGACACACACAGACAGACACACACACACAGACAGTCACACACACATACACACACACAGACAGTCACATACACAGACACACACACAGACAGACACACACACAAACACACCACACAGACAGACACACACACAAACACACAGAGACACACACACACAGACACACACATACATAGACATAGGTACACACAGACACACTCAGACACACACGCACAGACACACATGCACAGACACACACAAACAGACACACACACAAACAGACACACACACATGCAGACACACACACGCACAGACACACACACGCACAGACACACACTTGCACACACACACACACACAGACACACACCCACAGACACACACCCACAGACACACACACAGGCACACACACAGGCACACATGCAGACACACACACAGTTGCACACACAGTCGCACACACACAGGCACACACGCACAGACAGACGCACAAGCACAGACACACGCACAGACACATACACACACACATGCACAGACACGCACACGCACACACACACACACACAAACACACACATGCATGCACATACACACATGCACACGGGCATACACACGCGCACACACAAACACGCGCACACACAAACACACGCGCACACACAACCACATGCACACACACACTCACACACATGTACACACACACACGCATACACACATGCACACACGCACACACACATGCACACGCACACACTCACACACTTGTACACACACACGCACGCTCACACGTATACACACACGTACACACACATGGACACACAGGCATGCACACACAATCACACACACAAACACACAGAAAAGTGCTGGAGAGAAGGGCAAGGGGGAGAGAGGCAGAGGTAGAAAATGAAGTTTGAAGAGAGAGATGTTTCAATGCAGCTCCTTCACACCGGCAATCCACATGGAAATGTTGCAGGAGATTGGAGCGTTTCCCCCTTTTAAGATGCCGAGAATGGGTCCCACGAACTTCCCAGGTGGTGTCTGTGAGCCCACTCTGCTGGCAGCAAGCGGCACTGCAAAGGCAGAGCACTCCTTCAAGGTGCCAATGCCTCTTAAAGGGATGGGCAGCGGTCAGCAAAGAAAACCTCGGCAATTCGAAGCCCTGACCCTGACCGAGTCGACGGAGGTCTCACCCGAATATCTGGGGCAGCAGGAAGCGGGGTCGGTGCTCAACTACAGGCCCTCGAAATTCACAGCTCCTCGGGCTGATACTGCCGGTGGCAGCACTGAGGGAGTGCCGCACTGTCGGAGGGTCAGTGCTGAGGGAGTGCCGCACTGTCGGAGGGTCAGTGCTGAGGGAGTGCCGCACTGTCGGAGGGTCAGTGCTGAGGGAGTGCCGCACTGTCGGAGGGTCAGTGCTGAGGGAGTGCCGCACTGTCGGAGGGTCAGTGCTGAGGGAGTGCCGCACTGTCGGAGGGTCAGTGCTGAGGGAGTGCCGCACTGTCGGAGGGTCAGTGCTGAGCGGGTGCTGCACTGTCAGAGGGTCAGTGCTGAGGTAGTACTGCACTGTCGGAGGGGGAGTACTGAGGGAGTGCCGCACTGTTGGAGGGTCAGTACTGAGGGAGCGCTGCACTGCCTGATGATCAGTAACGAGGGAGTGCTGCACAAATGCAGGATCAGCACTGAGGGAGTGCCACACTGTCAGAAGGTCAGTGCTGAGGGAGTGCTGCACAGTTGGAATGTCAGGGCTGAGGGAGTGCTGCAATGTCAGATGTTCAGTACTGCGGGAGTGCTGCACTGTCAGAGGGTCAGTACTGAGGGAGTGCCGCACTGTCAGAGGGCCAGTACTGAGGGAGTGCCGCGGTGTCGAGGGGTCAGTACTGAGGGAGTGCTGCACTGTCGGAGGGTCAGTACTGAGAGAAAACTGCACTGTCGGAGGGTCAGTACTGAGGGAGTGCTGCACTGTCGGCGGGTAAGAACTAAGGGAGTGCAGCACTGTCGGAGGGTCACTACTGAGAGAAAACTGCACTGTCGGAGGGTCAGTACTGAGGGAGTGCTGGCCTGTCGGAGTGTCTGTACTCAGGGAAATCTGCACTGTCGGACGGTCAGTACTGAGGGAGCGCTGCAGTCTCAGAGGGTCAATACTGAGGCAGTGCCGCGCTGTCGGAGGGTCAGTATTAAGGAATGCCGCACTGTCGGAGGGTCAATACTAAGGAAGAGCCGCACTGCCGGAGGGTCAGTACTGAGGGAGTGCTGCACTGTCAGAATTTCAGGACTGAGGGAGTGCTGCAATGTCAGTGAGTCAGTACTGAGGGAGTGCTGCACTGTCGGAGGGTCAGTACTGAGGGAGTGCTGCACTGCTGCAGGATCAGCACTGAGGGAGTGCTGTACTGTCAGAGAGTCGGTGCTGAGGAAGGGCTGCACTTCCGGAGGGTCAGTACTGAGGGAGTGCTGCACTGTCGGAGGGTGAATACTGAGGGAGTGCTGCACTAATGCAGGATCAGCACTGAGGGAGTACCACACTGCCGGATGGTCCGTACTGAGGGGGAGCTGCACTGCTAGAGGGGCAGTGCTGAGGGAGTGCCGCACTGTTGGAATGTCAGGGCTGAGGGAGTGCTGCAATGTCAGAGGTTCAGTTCTGAGGGAGTGCTGCACTGTCGGAGGGTGAGTACTGAAGGAGCGCCAAACTTTCAGATGGTCAGTACTGAGGGGGTCCTGCACTATCGGAGGGTCAGTACTGAGGGAGTGCTGCATTGTTGGAATGTCAGGAATGAGGGAGTGCTGCACTGTCGAAGGTTCAGTACTGAGGAAGTGTTGCACTGTTGGAATTTAAATACTGTGGGACGTCTGCACTGTCAGAGGGTCAGTACTGAGGCAGTGTCGCCCTGTCTGTGGATTAGTACTGATGGAGTGCTGCACTATCAGAGGGTCAGTACCGAGGGAGTGCTGCACAGTCGGAGGATCAGTAGCGAGGGAGTGCTGCAGTAATGCAGGATCAGCACTGAGGGAGAGCCACACTGCCGGATGGTCAGTACTGAGGGAGAGCTGCACTGCCGGAGGGTCAGTGCTGAGGGAGTGCTGCACTGTCGGAGGGTGAGTACTGAGGGAGTGCCACATTGTCGGATGGTAAGTACCGAGGGAGTGCTGCAATGTCAGAGGGTCAGTAATGAGGGAGTGCTGCACTGTCGGAGGGTCAGTACTGAGGGAGTGCTGCACTGTCAGAGGGTCAATAATTTGGGAGTGCCGCATTGTCGAGGGGTCAGTACTGAGGGAGTGCTGCACTGTTGGAGGGTAATAACTGAGGGAGGGCTGCACTGAGGATCAGTACTGCTGGAAAACTGCACTGTTGGAGGGTTTGTACTGAGGGAGTGCTGCGCTGTCGGAGTGTCAGTACTGAGGGAAAATTGCACTGGCGGACGGTCAGTACTGAGGGAGTGCTGCACTGATGTAGGATCAGCACTGAGGAGGTGCTGCACTGTCGGGTCAGTGCTGAGGGAGTGCTGCACTGATGTAGGATTACCACTGAGCGGGTGCTGCACTGTCAGAGGGTCAGTGCTGAGGGACTGCTGCACTGTCGCAGGATCAGCACTGAGGGAGTGCTGCACTGTCAGAGAGTCAGTGCTGAAAGTGTGCTGTACTTCCGGAGGGTCAATGCTGAGGGAGTGCTGCACTGATGTAGGATCAGCACTGAGTGGGTGTTGCTCTGTCAGAGGGTCAGTGCTGACGGACTGCTGCACTGTCGCAGGGTCAGCACTGAGGGAGAGCTGCACTGTCAGTGCGTCAGTACTGAGGGAGTGCCGCACTGTCGGAGGGTCAGTACTGAGGGAGTGCTGCACTGTTGGAATTTCAGGGCTGAGGGACTGCTGCAATGTCAGAGGGTCAGTACTGAGCGAGTGCTGCAATGTCAGAGGGTCAGTACTGAGGGAGTGCTGCACTGTCGGAGGGTCAGTACTGAGGAAGTGCCGCACTGTCGGAGGGTCAGTGCTGAGGGAGTGCCGCACTATCGGAGGGTCAGTGCTGAGGGAGTGCCGCACTGTCGGAGGGTCAGTACTGAGGGAGTGCTTCACTGATGTAGGATCAGCACTGAGCGGGTGCTGCACTGTCAGAAGGTCAATGCTGAGGTAGTACTGCACTGTCGGAGGGGGAGTACTGAGGGAGTGCCGCACTGTTGGAGGGTCAGTACTGAGGGAGCGCTGCACTGCCTGACGGTCAGTACCGAGGGAGTGCTGCACTCATGCAGGATCAGCACTGAGGGAGTGCCACACTGTCAGAAGGTCAGTGCTGAGGGAGTGCTGCACAGTTGGAATGTCAGGGCTGAGGGAGTGCTGCAATGTCAGATGTTCAGTACTGCGGGAGTGCTGCACTGTCAGAGGGTCAGTATTGAGGGAGTGCCGCACTGTCAGAGGGCCAGTACTGAGGTAGTGCCGCGCTGTCGAGGGGTCAGTACTGAGGGAGTGCTGCACTGTCGGAGTGTCTGTACTCAGGGAAATCTGCACTGTTGGACGGTCAGTACTGAGGGAGCGCTGCAGTCTCAGAGGGTCAATGCTGAGGCAGTGCCGCGCTGTCGGAGGGTCAGTATTAAGGAATGCCGCACTGTCGGAGGGTCAATACTAAGGAAGAGCCGCACTGCCGGAGGGTCAGTACTGAGGGAGTGCTGCACTGTCAGAATTTCAGGACTGAGGGAGTGCTGCAATGTCAGAGGGTCAGTACTGAGGGAGTGCCGCACTGTCGGAGGGTCAGTACTGAGGGAGTGCTGCACTGATGCAGGATCAGCACTGAGGGAGTGCTGTACTGTCAGAGAGTCGGTGCTGAGGGAGGGCTGCACTTCCGGAGGGTCAGTACTGAGGGAGTGCTGCACTGTCGGAGGGTGGATACTGAAGGAGTGCTGCAATAATGCAGGATCAGCACTGAGGGAGTATCACACTGCCGGATGGTCCGTACTGAGCGGGAGCTGCACTGCTAGAGGGGCAGTGCTGAGGGAGTGCCGCACAGTTGGAATGTTAGGGCTGAGGGAGTGCTGCAATGTCAGAGGTTCAGTTCTGAGGGAGTGCTGCACTGACGGAGGGGGAGTACTGAAGGAGCGCCAAACTTTCAGATGGTCAGTACTTAGGGGGTCCTGCACTGTCGGAGGGTCAGTACTGAGGGAGTGCTGCATTGTTGGAATGTCAGGAATGAGGGAGTGCTGCACTGTCGAAGGTTCAGTACTGAGGAAGTGTTGCACTGTTGGAATTTAAATACTGTGGGACTTCTGCACTGCCAGAGGGTCAGTACTGAGGCAGTGTCGCCCTGTCTGAGGGTTAGTACTGATGGAGCGCTGCACTGTCAGAGGGTCAGTACCGAGGGAGTGCTGCAAAGTCGGAGGATCAGTACCGAGGGAGTGCTGCACTAATGCAGGATCAGCACTGAGGGAGAGCCACACTGTCGGATGGTCAGTACTGAGGGAGAGCTGCACTGCCGGAGGGTCAGTGCTGAGAGAGTGCTGCACTGTCGGAGGGTGAGTACTGAGGCTGTGCCATATTGTCGGATGGTAAGTACCGAGGGAGTGCTGCAATGTCAGAGGGTCAGTAATGAGGGAGTGCTGCACTGTCGGAGGATAATAACTGAGGGAGTGCTGCACTGAGGATCAGTACTGCGGGAAACTGCACTGTTGGAGGGTTTGTACTGAGGGAGTGCTGCGCTGTCGGAGTGTCAGTACTGAGGGAAAATTGCACTGGCGGACGGTCAGCACCTCGCTGCACTTACGGTGGGTCAGTACTGAGGGAGTGCTGCACTGTCGGAGAGTGAATACTGAGAGAGTGCTGCACTAATGCAGGATCAGCACTGAGGGAGTACCACACTGCCGGATGGTCCGTACTGAGGGGGAGCTGCACTGCTAGAGGGGCAGTGCTGAGGGAGTGCCGCACTGTTGGAATGTTAGGGCTGAGGGAGTGCTGCAATGTCAGAGGTTCAGTTCTGAGGGAGTGCTGCACTGACGGAGGGTGAGTACTCAAGGAGCGCCAAACTTTCAGATGGTCAGTACTGAGGGGGTCCTGCACTGTCGGAGGGTCAGTACTGAGGGAGTGTTGCACTGTTGAAATTTAAATACTGAGGGACGTCTGCACTGTCAGAGGGTCAGTACTGAGGCAGTGTCGCCCTGTCTGTGGATTAGTACTGATGGAGTGCTGCACTGTCAGAGGGTCAGTACTGAGGGAGAGCTGCACTGCCGGAGGGTCAGTGCTGAGGGAGTGCTGCACTGTCGGAGGGTGAGTACTGAGGGAGTGCCACACTGTCGGATTGTTAGTACCGAGGGAGTTCTGCAATGTCAGAGGGTCAGTAATGAGGGAGTGCTGCACTGTCGGAGCGTCAGTTATGAGGGAGTGCTGCACTGTCAGAGGGTCAATAATTTGGGAGTGCCGCATTATCGAGGGGTCAGTACTGAGGGAGTGCTGCACTGACGGAGGGTAATAACTGAGGGAGTGCTGCACTGAGGATCAGTACTGCGGGAAAACTGCACTGGCGGACGGTCAGCACCTCGCTGCACTTCCGGTGGGTCAGTACAGAGGGAGTGCTGCACTGTCGGAGAGTGAATACTGAGGGAGTGCTGCACTAATGCAGGATCAGCACTGAGGGAGTACCACACTGCCAGATGTCCGTACTGAGGGGGAGCTGCACTGCTAGAGGGGCAGTGCTGAGGGAGTGCCGCACTGTTGGAATGTTAGGGCTGAGGGAGTGCTGCAATGTCAGAGGATCAGTTGTGAGGGAGTGCTGCACTGACGGAGGGTGAGTACTCAAGGAGCGCCAAACTTTCAGATGGTCAGTACTGAGGGAGTCCTGCACTGTCGGAGGGTCAGTACTGAGGGAGTGCTGCATTGTTGGAATGTCAGGAATGAGGGAGTGCTGCCCTGTCGAAGGTTCAGTACTGAGGAAGTGTTGCACTGTTGAAATTTAAATACTGAGGGACGTCTGCACTGTCAGAGGGTCAGTACTGAGGCAGTGTCGCCCTGTCTGTGGATTAGTACTGATGGAGTGCTGCACTGTCAGAGGGTCAGTACTGAGGGAGTGCTGCACAGTCGGAGGACCAGTACCGAGGGAGTGTTGCACTAATGCAGGATCAGCACTGAGGGAGAGCCACACTACCGGAGGGTCAGTGCTGAGGGAGTGCTGCACTGTCGGAGGGTGAGTACTGAGGGAGTGCCACACTGTCGGATTGTTAGTACCGAGGGAGTTCTGCAATGTCAGAGGGTCAGTAATGAGGGAGTGCCGCACTGTCGGAGGGTCAGTACTGAGGGTGTGCTGCACTGTCAGAGGGTCAATAATTTGGGAGTGCCGCATTGTCGAGGGGTCAGTATTGAGGGAGTGCTGCACTGTCGGAGGGTAATAACTGAGGGAGTGCTGCACTGAGGATCAGTACTGCGGGAAAACTGCACTGTTGGAGGGTTTGTACTGAGGGAGTGCTGCGCTGTCGGAGTGTCAGTACTGAGGGAAAATTGTACTTGCGGACGGTCAGTACTGAGGGAGTGCTGCACTGATGTAGGATCAGCACTGAGGAGGTGCTGCACTGTCGGCGGGTCAGTGCTGAGGGACTGCTGAACTGTCGCAGGATCAGCACTGAGGGAGTGCTGCACTGTTAGAGTGTCAGTGCTGAAGGTGTGCTGTACTTCTGGAGGGTCAGTACTGAGGGAATGCTGCACTGTTGGAATTTCAGGGCTTAGGGAGTTCTGCAATGTCAGAGGGTCAGTACTGAGCGAGTGCTGCAATGTCAGAGGGTCAGTACTGAGCGAGTGCTGCAATGTCAGAGGGTCAGAACTGAGGGAGTGCTGCAATGTCAGAGGGTCAGAACTGAGGAAGTGCTGCACTGTCAGAGGGTCAGTACTGAGGGAGTGCTGCACTGTTGGAATTTCAGTACTGAGCGAGTGCTGCAATGTCAGAGGGTCAGTACTGAGGGAGTGCTGCACTGATGCAGGATCAGCCCTGAGGGAGTGCTGTACTGTCAGAGAGTCGGTGCTGATGGAGGGCTGCACTTCCGGAGGGTCAGTACTGAGGGAGTGCTGCGCTGTCGGAGCGTGAATACTGAGGGAGTGCTGCACTAATGCAGGATCAGCACTGAGGGAGTATCACACTGCCGGATGGTCCATACTGAGGGGGAGCTGCACTGCTAGAGGGGCAGTGCTGAGGGAGTGCCGCACTGTTGGAATGTCAGGGCTGAGGGAGTGCTGCAATGTCAGAGGTTCAGTTCTGAGGGAGTGCTGCACTGACGGAGGGTGAGTACTGAAGGAGCGCCAAACTTTCAGATGGTAAGTACTGAGGGGGTCCTGCACTGTCGGAGGGTCAGTACTGAGGAAGTGTTGCACTGTTGGAATTTAAATAGTGAGGGACGTCTGCACTGTCAGAGGGTCAGTACTGAGGCAGTGTCGCCCTGTCTGAGGGTCAGTACCGAGGGAGTGCTGCACAGTCGGAGGATCAGTACCGAGAGAGTGCTGCACTAATGCAGGATCAGCACTGAGGGAGAGCCACACTGTCGGATGGTCAGTGCTGAGGGAGTGCTGCACTGTCCGAGGGTGAGTACTGAGGGAGTGCCACACTGTCGGATGGTATGTACCGAGGGAGTGCTGCAATGTCGGAGGGTCAGTAATGAGGGAGTGCTGCACTGTCGGAGGGTCAGTACTGAGGGAGTGCTGCACTGTCAGAGGGTCAATAATTTGGGAGTGCCGCATTATCGAGGGGTCAGTACTGAGGGAGTGCTGCACTGCCGGAGGGTAATAACTGAGGGAGTGCTGCACTGAGGATCAGTACTGCGGGAAAACTGCACTGTCGGAGGGTTTGTACTGAGGGAGTGCTGCACTGAGCATCAGTACTGCGGGAAAACTGCACTGTCGGGTTTGTACTAAGGGAGTGCTGCGCTGTCGGAGTGTCAGTACTGAGGGAAAATTGCACTGGCGGACGGTCAGTACTGTGGGAGTGCTGCACTGATGTAGGATCAGCACTGAGGAGGTGCTGCACTGTCGGCGGGTCAGTGCTGACGGAGTGCTGCACTGATGTAGGATTACCACTGAGCGGGTGCTGCACTGTCAGAGGGTCAGTGCTGAGGGACTGCTGCCCTGTCGCGGGATCAGCACTGAGGGAGTGCTGCTCTGTCAGAGAGTCAGTGCTGAAGGCGTGCTTTACTGTTGGCGGGTCAGTGCTGAGGGAGTGCTGCACTGATGTAGGATTACCACTGAGCGGGTGCTGCACTGTCAGAGGGTCAGTGCTGACGGACCGCTGCACTGTCACAGGATCAGCACTGAGGGAGAGCTGCACTGTCAGAGAGTCAGTACTGAGGGAGTGCCGCACTGTCGGAGGGTCAGTACTGAGGGAGTGCTGCACTGTTGGAATTTCAGGGCTGAGGGAGTGCTGCACTGATGTAGGATTACCACTGAGCGGGTGCTGCACTGTCAGAGGGTCAGTGCTGAGGGACTGCTGCCCTGTCGCGGGATCAGCACTGAGGGAGTGCTGCTCTGTCAGAGAGTCAGTGCTGAAGGCGTGCTTTACTGTTGGCGAGTCAGTGCTGAGGGAAAATTGCAATGGCGGACGGTCAGTACTGAGCGGGTGCTGCACTGATGTAGGATCAGCACTGAGCGGGTGCTGCACCGTCAGAGGGTCAGTGCTGAGGGAGTGCCACACTGTCGGAGGGTCAGTACTGAGGGAGTGCTGCACTGTCAGTGACTCAGTGCTGAAGCAGTGCCACACTGTTGGAGCGTCAGTACCGAGGGAGTGCCACACTGTCAGAAGGTCAGTGCTAAGGGGGTGCTGCACAGTTGGAATGTCAGGGCTGAGGGAGTGCCGCACTGTTTGAGCGTCAGTACTGAGGAAGAGCTGCACTGACGGGGGTTGAGTACTGAGGGAGTGCTGCACTAATACAGGATCAGCACGGAGGGAGTACCACACTGCCAGATGGTCAATACTGAGGGGGAGCTGAACTGCCAGAGTGGCAGTAGTGAGGGAGTGCCGCACTGTTGGAATTTTAGGGCTAGGGAGTGCTGCAATGTCAGAGGTTCAGTTCTGGTCTGTTGTAGGGCGTGTTGCACTGTCGGAATGTCAATACTGAGGGACGTCTGCCCTGTCAGAGGGTCAGTATTGAGGCAGTGCGGCGCTGTCAGAGGGTTAGTAGTGAGTGTGTGCTGCACTGTTAGTGAGTCAGTGCCGAGGGAGTGCCACACTGTTGGAAGGTCAGTACTGAGGGAGTGCTGCACTGTCGGAGGATCAGTACTTTGGGAAAACTGCACTGTCGGAGGGTCAGTACTGAGGAAAAATTGCACTGTCGGAGGGTCAGTACTGAGGGAGTGCTGCACTGATGTAGGATCAGCACTGAGCGGGTGCTGCACTGTCAGAGGCTCAGTGCTGAGGGACTGCTGAACTGTCGCGGTATCAGCACAGAGGGAGTGCTGCACTGTCAGAGTGTCAATGCTAAGGGAGTGCTGCACTTTGGGAGGGTCAATGCTGAGGGAGTGCCGCACTTGGAATTTCAGGGCTGAGGGAGTGCTGCACTGTCGGAGGGTCAGTACTGAGGGAGCGCTGCAATGTCAGAGGGTCAGTACTGAGGGACTGCTAAACTGCCTGAGGGTCAGTACTGAGGGAGTGCTGTACTGCCTGAGGTCCAGTACTGATGGAGTGCTGCACTGCCTGAGGGTCAGTACTGATGGAGTGCTGCACTGTCGGATGGTCAATACTGAGGGAGCGCTGCACTGCGTGAGGGTCTGTACTGAGAGAGTACTGCACTGTCAGTGAGTCAGTGCCGAGGGAGTGCCACACTGTTGGAAGGTCAGTATCGAAGGAGTGCTGCACTGTTGGAGGATCAGTACTGAGGGATTGCTGCACTAATGCAGGATCAGCACTGAGGGAGAGCCACACTGTCAGATGGTCAGTACTGAGTGAGAGCTGCACTGCCGGAGGGTCAGTGCTGAGGGAGTGCTGCACTGTTGGAATTTCAGAGCTGAGGGAGTGCTGCAATGTCAGAGGTTCAGTTCTGAGGGAGTGCTGCACTGTCGGAGGGTGAGTACTGAGGGAGTCCTGCACTGTCGGAGGATCAGTACTGAGGGAGTGCTGTATTGTTGGAAAGTCAGGAATGAGGGAGTGCTGCACTGTCAAAGGTTCAGTACTGAGGGAGTGTTGCACTACCGGATGGTCAGTGTTGAGGGAGTGCTGCACTGCCGGAGGGTGAGTACTGAAGGAGTGCCACACTGTCGGATGGTCAGTACTGAGGGAGTCCTGCACTGTCGGAGGATCAGTACTGAGGGAGTGCTGTATTGTTGGAATGTCAGGAATGAGGGAGTGCTGCACTGTCAAAGGTTCAGTACTGAGGGAGTGTTGCACTGCCGGAGGGTCAGTGTTGAGGGAGTGCTGCACTGTTGGAATGTCAGGGTTGAGGGAGAGCTGCAATGTCAGAGGGTCAGTTCTGAGGGAGTGATGCACTGTCGGAGGATCAGTACTGAGGGAGTGCCACACTGTCGGATAGGCAGTACCGAGGGAGTGCTGCACTGTCGGAGGGTCAGTACTGAGGTGGTGCTGCACTGTCAGAGGGTCAATAATGAGGGAGTGCCGCATTGTCGAGGGGTCAGTACTGAGGGAGGGCTGCATTGTCGGAGGGTGAGTACTGAGGGAGTGCCACACTGTCGGATGGGCAATACCGAGGGAGTGCTGCACTGTCGGAGGGTCAATACTGAGGTGGTGCTGCACTGAAAGAGGGTCAATAATGAGGGAGTGCCGCATTGTCGAGGGGTCAGTACTGAGGGAGTGTTGTACTGCCGGAGGGTCAGTGCTGAGGGAGTGCTGCACTGTTGGAATGTCAGGGGTGAGGGAGTGCTGCAATGTCAGAGGTTCAGTCCTGAGGGAGTGCTGCAATGTCTGAGGGTTCGTACTGAGGGAGTGCTACACTGTCGGAGGGTCAGTCCTGAGGAAGCACTGCACTGCTGGAGGGTCAGTGCTGAGGGAGAGCTGCACTGTCAGAATGTCTATACTGAGGGACGTCTGCACTGTCGGAGGGTCAGTACTGAGAGGGGGCTGAACTGTCGGACGGTCAGTGTTGAGGGAATGCCGCACTGTCGGATGGTCAGTACTGAGGGAGAGCTGCACTGCCGGAGGGTCAGTGCTGAGGGAGAGCTGCACTGTCAGAATGTCTATACTGAGGGACGTCTGCACTGTCGGAGGTTCAGTACTGAGGCAGGGCTGAACTGTCGGAGGGTCAGTGTTGAGGGAATGCCACACTGTCGGATGGTCAGTACTGAGGGAGAGCTGCACTGCCGGAGGGTCAGTGCTGAGCGAGCGCTGCACTGTTGGAATTTCAGGGCTGAGGGAGTGCTGCAATGTCATAGGTTCAGTTCGGAGGGAGTGCTGCACTGTCGGTGGGTGAATACTGAAGGAGTGCCACACTGTCGGATGGTCAGTACTGAGGGAGTCCTGCACTGTTGGAGGATCGGTACTGAGGGAGTGCTGTATTGTTGGAATGTCAGGAATGAGGGAGTGCTGCACTGTCAAAGGTTCAGTGCTGAGGGAGTGTTGCACTGCCGGAGGGTCAGTGCTGAGGGAGTGCTGCACTGTTGGAATGTCAGGGTTGAGGGAGAGCTGCAATGTCAGAGAGTCATTTCTGAGGGAGTGCTGCACTGTCGGAGGGTGAGTACTGAAGTGGTGCTGCACTGTCAGAGGGTCAATAATGAGGGAGTGCCGCATTGTCGAGGGGTCAGTACTGAGGGAGTGCTGTACTGTCGGAGGGTCAGTACTGAGGCAGTGTCGAACTGTCAGAGGGTCAGTACTGCGAGAGCGCTGCACTGATGTAGGATCAGCACTGAGAGGGTGCTGCACTGATGTACGATTAGCACTGACGGGTTGCTGCACTGTCGGAGGGTCAATACTGAGGGCGTGCCGCGCTGTCGGAGGATCAGTACTGAGGTAGTGCCGTGCTGTCGACGGGTCAGTACTGTGGGATTGCCGCGCTATCGGAGGGTCAGTACTGAGGTAGTGCCACGCTGTCGGTGGGTCAGTACTGAGGGAGTGACGCGCTGTCGGAGGATCAGTAGTGAGGGTGTGCTGCACTGTCAGAAGGTCAGTACTGAGGGAGTGCCTCACTGTTGGAATGCCAGGACTGAGGGAGTGCAGAACTGTCAGAGAGTCATCCAGGAGGTAGTGCTGAAATGTTGGGGGGTGAGTACTGCGGTAGTGCTGCAATGTCAGATGTTGACTTTTGAGGGAGTGCGACACTGTTGGACGGTAAGAACTGAGGGAGTGCTGCACTGTCAGAGGAGCAGTACTGAGGGAAGGCTGCACTATCGGAGGTTCAGACCTGAGGGAGTGCTGCACTGATCTAGCATCAGCACTGAGGGAGTGCTGTACTGTCAGTGTGTCAGTGCTGAGGGAGTGCTGCAATGTCGGAGAGTAGTACTGAGGGAGTGCCGCATTGTCAGAGAGTCAGTCCTGAGGGAGTGCTGCAATGTCTGAGGGTTCGTACTGAGGGAGTGCTGCACTGTCAGAGGGTCAGTCCTGAGGGAGCACTGCACTGCTGGAGGGTCAGTGCTGAGGGAGAGCTGCACTGTCGGAGGGTCAGTGTTGAGGGAGTGCTGCACTGTCAGAATGTCTATACTGAGAGAAGTCTGCACTGTCGGAGGGTCAGTACTGAGGGAGTGCTGAACTGTTGGAGGGTCAGTGTTGAGGGAGTGCTGCACTGTCAGATGATCAGTACTGAGGGAGAGCTGCACTGCCGGCGGGTCATTGCTGAGGGAGCGCTGCACTGTTGGAATGTCAGGGCTGAGGGAGAGCTGCACTGTCAGAGGGTCAGTACTGACGGGGTGCTGCACCGTCAGAGGGTCAATAGTGAGGGAGTTCCACCCTGTCAAGGGGACAGTATTGAGGGAGTGCTGAGCTGTCGAAAAGTCAGTACTGAGGGATTGCTGCACTGTTGGCGTGTCAGTAATTAGGGAAAACTGCACTGTCGGACGGTCAGTACTGCGAGAATGCTGCACTGATTTAGGATCAGCACTGAGGGAGTGCTGTACTATCAGAGGGTCAGTGCCGAGGGTGTGCTGCACTGTCGGAGGGTCAGTACTGAGGGAGCGCTGCCCTGCCTGAGGGTCAGTGCTGAGAGAGTGCATCTCTGTCGGAGGGTCAGTACTGAGGGAGCGCTGCACTGCCTGAGGGTCGGTACTGAGGGAGTGCTGCAATGTCAGAGAATCAGTGCTGAGGGATTGCCACACTATCGGAGGGTCAGTACTGAGGGAGTGCTGCACTGTTGGAATGTCAGGGCAGAGGGAGTGCCACACTGTCGGATAGTCAGTACTGAGGGAGTCCTGCGCTGTCGAAGGTTCAGTATTCAGGGGTGCTGCACTGTCAGAATGTCAATACTGAGAGACGTCTGCCCTGTCAGTGGGTCAGTACTGAGGGAGTGCCGCACTTTCAGAGGGTCAGTACTGAGGGAGCGCTGCACTGTCAGAGGGTCAGTACTGAGGGAGTGCTGCACAGATGTAGGATCAGCACTGAGGGGTTGCTGCGCTGTCGGCGGGTCAGGACTGAGGGAGTGCTGCACAGATGTAGGATCAGCACTGAGGAGTTGCTGCACTGTCGGAGGATCAGTACTGAGGTAGTGCCGCGCTGTTGGCGGATCAGGACTGAGGGAGTGCCGCGCTGTCGGCGGGTCTGTAGTGAGGGAGTGCTGCACTGTTAGAAGGTCAGTACTGAGGGCGTGCCACACTGTTGGAATACCAGGACTCAGGGAGTGCAGAAATGTCAGAGTCAGCCAGGAGGTAGTGCTGAAATGTTGGGGGGTGAGTACTGCGGTAGTGCTGCTATGTCAGATGCTCAGTACTGAGGGAGTGCTGCACTGTCGGAGGGTCAGTACTGAGGGAAAACTGCAGTGTCGGAGGGTTAGTACTGAGGGAGTGCTGCACTGTCGGAGCGTCAGAACTGAGGGAGTGCTGTACTGGCAGAGGTTGACTTTTGAGGGAGTGCACCACTGTCGGAGGGTAAGAACTGGGGGAGTGCTGCACTGTCGGAGGATCAGTACTGAGGGAATGCTGCACTGTCGGAGGGTCAGTCCTGAGGGAGTGCTGCACTGATCTAGGATCAGCACTGAGGGAGTGCTGCACTGTCAGAGGGTCAGTGCTGAGGGAGTGCCGCATGTCAGAGGGTCAGTCCTGAGGGAGTGCTGCACTGACCTAGGATCAGCACTGAGGGAGTACTGCACTGTCAGAGGGTCAGTACTGAGGGAGAGCTGCACTGTCGAAGGTTCTGTACTGAGGGAGTGCTGCGCTGTCGGAATGTCAATACTGATGGACGTCTGCACTGTCAGAGGGTCAGTACTGAGGCAGAGTCGCACTGTCAGAGGGTCAGTGCTGAGGGAGTGCTGCACTGATGTACGATTCGCACTGACGGGTTGCTGCCCTGTCGGAGAGTCAGTACTGAGGTAGTGCTGCGCTGTCGGTGGGTCAGTACTGAGGGGGTGCCGTGCTGTTGGAGGGTCAGTAGTGAGGGGGTGCTGCACTGTCAGAGGGTCAGTAGTGAGGGAGTGCCGCACCGTTGGAATGCTAGGACTGAGGGAGTGCAGAACTGTCAGAGAGTCAGCCAGGAGGTAGTGCTGAAATGTTGGGGGGTGAGTACTGCAGCAGTGCTGCAATGTCAGAGGTTGACTTTTGAGGGAGTGCGGCACTGTCGGATGGTAAGAACTGAGGGAGTGCTGCACTGTCGGAGGAGCAGTACTGAGGGAATGCTGCACTGTCGGAGGGTCAGTACTATGGGAGTGCCGCGCTGTCGGAGGGTCAGTACTGAGGGAGTGCCGCGCTGTTGGCGGGTCAGTACTGAGGGAGTGCTGCACTGTCAGAGGGTCAGTACTGAGGGAGTGCTGCACTGTCAGAGGGTCAGTACTATGGGAGTGCCGCGCTGTCGGAGGGTCAGTACTGAGGGAGTGCCGCGCTGTTGGCGGGTCAGTGCTGAGGGAGTGCCGCCTTGTCAGAGGGCCAGTACTGAGGGAGTGCCACACTTTTGGAATACCAGGACTGAGGGAGTGCAGAACTGTCAGAGTCAGCCAGGAGGTAGTGCTGAAATGTTGGGGTGTGAGTACTGTGGTAGTGCTGCAATGTCAGATGGTCAGTATTGAGGGAGTGCTGCACTGTCTGAGGGTGAGTACTGCCGGAGTGCTGCACTGTTGTGTGAATACTGAGGGAGTGCTGCTTGGCAGGGGTGTCAACACTGAGGGAGTGCTGCACTGTCGGAGGGTCAGTACTGAGGAAGTGCTGCACTGTCGGAGGGTCAGTACTGAGGGAGTGCCGCACTGTCGGAGGGTCAGTACTGAGGGAGTGCTACACTGTCGGAGAGTCAGTACTGAGGGAGTGCTGCACTGTCAGGGAGTCTGTACTGAGGGGGTGCTGCAATGTCAGAGGGTCTGTACTGAGGGAGTGCTGCACTGTTGGGGAGTCGGTACTGAGGGAGTGCCACACTGTCAGAGGGTGAGTAATGATGGTGTGCTGTACTGTTCTTCTGTGAATACTGAGGGAGTGCTGCACTGCACTGATGTCAACACTGAGGGAGTGCTGCACTGTCGGAGTGTCAGTACTGAGGAATTGCCACAGTCTAGGACGATCAGTACTGAGGAAGTGCCACATTGTCAGAGGGTCAGTGCTGAGGGCGTGCTGCACTGTCGGAGGGTCAGCACTGAGGGAGTGCTGCACTGTCGGAGGGTCAGTGCTGAGGGAGTGCCACATTGTCAGAGGGCCAATACTGAGGGAGTGCTGCACTGTCGGAGGGTCAGTACTGAGGGAGAGCTGCACTGTCGAAGGTTCTGTACTGAGGGAATGCTGCACTGTCGGAATGTCAATACTTATGGACGTCTGCACTGTCAGAGGGTCAGTACTGAGGTAGTGCCGCGCTGTCGGTGGGTCACTACTGAGGGGGTGCCGTGCTGTTGGAGGGTCAGTAGTGAGGGGGTGCTGCACTGTTAGAGGATCAGTAGTGAGGGAATGCCGCACCCTTGGAATGCTAGGACTGAGGGAGTGCAGAACTGTCAGAGAGTCAGCCAGGAGGTAGTGCTGAAATGTTGGGGGGTGAGTACTGCAGCAGTGCTGCAATGTCAGAGGTTGACTTTTGAGGGAGTACGGCACTGTCGGACGGTAAGAACTGAGGGAGTGCTGCACTGTCGGAGGAGCAGCACTGAGGGAATGCTGCACTGTCGGAGGGTCAGTCCTGAGTTAGTGCTGCACTGATCTAGGATCAGCACTGAGGGAGTGCTGCTCTGTCAGAGGGTCAGTACTGAGGGATTGCCGCATTGTCGGAGGGTCAGTCATGAGGGAGTGCCGCACTGTCGGATGGTCAGTCCTGATGGAGTGCTGCACTATCTGAGGGTTCGTACTGAGGGAGTGCTGCACTGTCTGAGGGCTCATACTGAGGGAGTGCTGCACTGTCGGAGGGTCAGTACTGTGGGAGTGCCGCGCTGTCGGAGGGTCAGTACTGAGGGAGTGCTGCACTGTTGGCGGGTTAGTACTGAGGGAGTGCCACGCTGTTGGAGGGTCAGTGGTGAGGGGGTGCTGCACTGTCAGAGGGTCAGTACTGAGGGAGTGCCACACTGTTGGAATACCAGGACTGAGGGAGTGCAGAACTGTCAGAGTCAGCCAGGAGGTAGTGCTGAAATGTTGGGGTGTGAGTACTGTGGTAGTGCTGCAATGTCAGATGGTCAGTACTGAGGGAGTGCTGCACTGTCGGAGGGTCAGTACTGAGGGAGTGCTGCACTGATGGAGGGTCAGTACTGAGGGATTGCCACTCTGTAGGAGGCTCAGTACTGAAGGAGTGCTGCGCTGTCGGAGGGTGAGTACTGCCGGAGTGCTGCACTGTTGTTGTGTGAATACTGAGGGAGTGCTGCTTGGCAGGGGTGTCAACACTGAGGGAGAGCTGCACTGTCGAAGGTTCTGTACTGAGGGAGTGCTGCGCTGTCGGAATGTCAATACTGATGGACGTCTGCACTGTCAGAGGGTCAGTACTGAGGCAGAGTCGCACTGTCAGAGGGTCAGTGCTGAGGGAGTGCTGCACTGATGTACGATTCGCACTGACGGGTTGCTGCCCTGTCGGAGAGTCAGTACTGAGGTAGTGCTGCGCTGTCGGTGGGTCAGTACTGAGGGGGTGCCGTGCTGTTGGAGGGTCAGTAGTGAGGGGGTGCTGCACTGTCAGAGGGTCAGTAGTGAGGGAGTGCCGCACCGTTGGAATGCTAGGACTGAGGGAGTGCAGAACTGTCAGAGAGTCAGCCAGGAGGTAGTGCTGAAATGTTGGGGGGTGAGTACTGCAGCAGTGCTGCAATGTCAGAGGTTGACTTTTGAGGGAGTGCGGCACTGTCGGATGGTAAGAACTGAGGGAGTGCTGCATTGTCGGAGGAGCAGTACTGAGGGAATGCCGCGCTGTCGGAGGGTCAGTACTGAGGGAGTGCCGCGCTGTTGGCGGGTCAGTACTGAGGGAGTGCTGCACTGTCAGAGGGTCAGTACTGAGGGAGTGCTGCACTGTCAGAGGGTCAGTACTATGGGAGTGCCGCGCTGTCGGAGGGTCAGTACTGAGGGAGTGCCGCGCTGTTGGCGGGTCAGTGCTGAGGGAGTGCCGCCTTGTCAGAGGGCCAGTACTGAGGGAGTGCCACACTGTTGGAATACCAGGACTGAGGGAGTGCAGAACTGTCAGAGTCAGCCAGGAGGTAGTGCTGAAATGTTGGGGTGTGAGTACTGTGGTAGTGCTGCAATGTCAGATGGTCAGTATTGAGGGAGTGCTGCACTGTCTGAGGGTGAGTACTGCCGGAGTGCTGCACTGTTGTGTGAATACTGAGGGAGTGCTGCTTGGCAGGGGTGTCAACACTGAGGGAGTGCTGCACTGTCGGAGGGTCAGTACTGAGGAAGTGCTGCACTGTCGGAGGGTCAGTACTGAGGGAGTGCCGCACTGTCGGAGGGTCAGTACTGAGGGAGTGCTACACTGTCGGAGAGTCAGTACTGAGGGAGTGCTGCACTGTCAGGGAGTCTGTACTGAGGGGGTGCTGCAATGTCAGAGGGTCTGTACTGAGGGAGTGCTGCACTGTTGGGGAGTCGGTACTGAGGGAGTGCCACACTGTCAGAGGGTGAGTAATGATGGTGTGCTGTACTGTTCTTCTGTGAATACTGAGGGAGTGCTGCACTGCACTGATGTCAACACTGAGGGAGTGCTGCACTGTCGGAGTGTCAGTACTGAGGAATTGCCACAGTCTAGGACGATCAGTACTGAGGAAGTGCCACATTGTCAGAGGGTCAGTGCTGAGGGCGTGCTGCACTGTCGGAGGGTCAGCACTGAGGGAGTGCTGCACTGTCGGAGGGTCAGTGCTGAGGGAGTGCCACATTGTCAGAGGGCCAATACTGAGGGAGTGCTGCACTGTCGGAGGGTCAGTACTGAGGGAGAGCTGCACTGTCGAAGGTTCTGTACTGAGGGAATGCTGCACTGTCGGAATGTCAATACTTATGGACGTCTGCACTGTCAGAGGGTCAGTACTGAGGTAGTGCCGCGCTGTCGGTGGGTCACTACTGAGGGGGTGCCGTGCTGTTGGAGGGTCAGTAGTGAGGGGGTGCTGCACTGTTAGAGGATCAGTAGTGAGGGAATGCCGCACCCTTGGAATGCTAGGACTGAGGGAGTGCAGAACTGTCAGAGAGTCAGCCAGGAGGTAGTGCTGAAATGTTGGGGGGTGAGTACTGCAGCAGTGCTGCAATGTCAGAGGTTGACTTTTGAGGGAGTACGGCACTGTCGGACGGTAAGAACTGAGGGAGTGCTGCACTGTCGGAGGAGCAGCACTGAGGGAATGCTGCACTGTCGGAGGGTCAGTCCTGAGTTAGTGCTGCACTGATCTAGGATCAGCACTGAGGGAGTGCTGCTCTGTCAGAGGGTCAGTACTGAGGGATTGCCGCATTGTCGGAGGGTCAGTCATGAGGGAGTGCCGCACTGTCGGATGGTCAGTCCTGATGGAGTGCTGCACTATCTGAGGGTTCGTACTGAGGGAGTGCTGCACTGTCTGAGGGCTCATACTGAGGGAGTGCTGCACTGTCGGAGGGTCAGTACTGTGGGAGTGCCGCGCTGTCGGAGGGTCAGTACTGAGGGAGTGCTGCACTGTTGGCGGGTTAGTACTGAGGGAGTGCCACGCTGTTGGAGGGTCAGTGGTGAGGGGGTGCTGCACTGTCAGAGGGTCAGTACTGAGGGAGTGCCACACTGTTGGAATACCAGGACTGAGGGAGTGCAGAACTGTCAGAGTCAGCCAGGAGGTAGTGCTGAAATGTTGGGGTGTGAGTACTGTGGTAGTGCTGCAATGTCAGATGGTCAGTACTGAGGGAGTGCTGCACTGTCGGAGGGTCAGTACTGAGGGAGTGCTGCACTGATGGAGGGTCAGTACTGAGGGATTGCCACTCTGTAGGAGGCTCAGTACTGAAGGAGTGCTGCGCTGTCGGAGGGTGAGTACTGCCGGAGTGCTGCACTGTTGTTGTGTGAATACTGAGGGAGTGCTGCTTGGCAGGGGTGTCAACACTGAGGGAGTGCTGCACTGTTGGAGGGTCAGTACTGAGGAAGTGCTGCACTATCGGAGGGTCAGTACTGAGGGAGTGCCGTATTGTCGGAGGGTCAGTACTGAGGGAGTGCTACACTGTCGGAGAGTCAGTACTGAGGGAGTGCTGCACTGTCATGGAGTCTGTACTGATGGGGTGCTGCAATGTCAGAGGGTCTGTACTGAGGGAGTGCTGCACTGTTGGGGAGTCCGTACTGAGGGAGTGCCACACTGTCGGAGGGTGAGTAATGATGGTGTGCTGTACTGTTGTTCTGTGAATACTGAGGGAGTGCTGCACTGCACGGGTGTCAGCACTGAGGGAGTGCTGCACTGTCGGAGTGTCAGTACTGAGGAATTGCCACAGTATAGGACGATCAGTACTGAGGAAGTGCCGCATTGTCAGAGGGTCAGTGCTGAGGGAGTGCTGCACTGTTGGAGGGTCAGCACTGAGGGAGTGCTGCACTGTTGGAGGGTCAGTGCTGAGGGAGTGCTACATTGTCAGAGGGCCAGTACTGAGGGAGTGCTGCACTGTCAGAGGGTCCGTACTGAGGGAGCGCTGCACTGTCAGAGGGTCTGTACTGAGGGAGTGCTGCACTGCCGGAGTGTCAGTGCTGAGGGAGTGCCGCCTTGTCAGAGGGCCAGTACTGAGGGAGTGCTGCACTGTCGGAGGATCAGTAGTGAGGGAGTGCTGTACTGTTGGAATGCCAGGAATGAGGAGGTGCAGAACTGTCAGAGAGTCAGCCAGGAGATAGTGCTGAAATGTTGGAGGGTAAGTACTGCGGTAGTGCTGCAATGTCAGAGGTTGACTTTTGAGGGAGTGCGGCACTGTCGGACGGTAAGAACTGAGGGAGTGCTGCATTGTTGGAGGGTCAGTCCTGAGAGAGTGCTGCACTGTCTGAGGTTTCATACTGAGAGAGTACTGCACTGTCGCACGGTCAGTACAGAGGGAGTGCTGCATGGTAGGGGCGTCAACACTGAGGGAGTTCTGCACTGTCGGAGGGTCAGTACTGAGGAAGTGCAGCACTGTCGGAGGGTCAGTATTGTGGGAGTGCCGCATTGTCGGAGGGTCAGTATTGAGGGAGTGCTGCACTGTCAGAGGGTCTGTACTGAGGGAGTGCTACACTGTAGGAGAGTCCGTACTTAGGGAGTGCTACACTGTCGGAGAGTCAGTACTGACGGAGTGCTGCACTGTCAGGGGGTCTGTACTGAGGGGGTGCTGCAATGTCAGAGGGTCTGTACTGAGGGAGTGCTGCACTGACAAAGAGACAGCACTGAGGGAGTGCTGCACTGTTGGGGAGTCCGTACTGAGGGAGTGCCACACTGTCAGAGGGTGAGTAATGATGGTGTGCTGTACTGTTCTTCTGTGAATACTGAGCGAGTGCTGCACTGCACTGGTGTCAACACTGAGGGAGTGCTGCGCTGTCGGAGTGTCAGTACTGAGGAATTGCCACAGTGTAGGACGATCAGTACTGAGGAAGTGCCACATTGTCAGAGGGTCAGTGCTGAGGGAGTGCTGCACTGTCGGAGGGTCAGTGCTGAGGGAGTGCCACATTGTCAGAGGGCCAATACTGAGGGAGTGCGGCACTGTCAGACGGTAAGAACTGAGGGAGTGCTGCACTGTTGGAGGAGCAGTACTGAGGGAATGCTGCACTGTCGGAGGGTCAGTCCTGAGGGAGTGCTGCACTGATCTAGGATCAGCACTGAGGGAGTGCTGCACTGTCAGTGGGTCAGTACTGAGGGAGTGCCGCATTGTCAGAGGGTCAGTCCTGAGGGAGTGCCGCGCTGTCGGATGGTCAGTCCTGATGGAGTGCTGCACTGTCTGCGGCTTCGTACTGAGGGAGTGCTGCACTGTCAGAGGGTCACTACTGAGGGAGTGCTGCACTGTTGAAGGTTCAGTATTGAGGGAGTGCTGCATTGTCGGAATGTCAATACTGAGGGACATCTGCACTGTCAGAGGGTCACTACTGAGGCAGTGCCGCACTGTCGGAAGGTCAGTACAGAGAGAGCGCTGCACTATCAGAGGGTCAGTCCTGAGGGAGTGCTGCACTATTGGAGGGTCAGTATTGAGGGAGTGCTGCATTGTTGGAGGGTCAGTCCTGAGAGAGTGCTGCACTGTCGGTGGGTCAGTACTGAGGGAGTGCAGTGCTGTCGGAGGGTCAGTACTGAGGGAGCGCCCCGCTGTCGGAGGGTCAGTACTGAGGGAGTGCTGCACTGTCAGAGGGTCAGGAGTGAGGGAGTGCCGCATTGTTGGAATACCAGGACTGAGGGAGTGCAGAACTGTGTAAGAGTCAGCCAGGAGGTAGTGCTGAAATGTTGGGGCGTGAGTACTGCAGTAGTGTTGCAATGTCAGATGGTCAGTACTGAGGGAGTGCTGCACTGTCGGAGGGTCAGTACTGAGGGAGTGCTGCACTGTCGGAGGGTCAGTACTGAGGGAGTGCTGCACTGTCGGAGGGTCAGTACTGAGGGAGTGCTGCACTGTCGGAGGGTCAGTACTGAGGGAGTGCTGCATTGTCAGGGGGTCTGTACTGAGGGAGTGCTGCACTTGTGTGAATACTGAGGGAGTGCTGCACGGCAGGGGTGTCAACACTGAGGGAGTGCTGCACTGTCGGAGGGTCAGTACTGTGGAGGTGCTGCACTGTCGGAGGGTCAGTACTGAGTGAGTGCTGCACTGTCGGAGGGTCAGTACTTAGTGAGTGCTGCACTGTCGGAGGGTGATTACTGTGGGAGTGCTGCATTGTCAGGGGGTCTGTACTGAGGGGGCGCTGCACTGGCAGAGAGTCTGTACTGAGGGAGTGCTGCACTGTTAGGGAGTCCGTACTGAGGAAGTGCCACACTGTCGGAGGGTGAGTAATGACGGAGTGCTGCACTGTTGTTCTGTGAATACTGAGGGAGTGCTGCACTGTCGGAGTTTCAGTACTGAGGAATTGCCACAGTGTAGCACGATCAGTACTGAGGGAGTGACGCATTGTCAGAGGGTCAGTACTGAGGGAGTGCTGGACTGTCGGAGGGTCAGCACTGAGGGAGTGCTGCACTGTCGGAGGGCCAGTACTGAGGGAGTGCTGCACTGTTGGAGTGTCAGTACTGAGGGAGTGCTGCACTGTCGGAGTGTCATTACTGAGGAATTGCCACAGTGTAGGAAGATCAGTACAGAGGGAGTGCCGCATTGTCAGATGGTCAGTACTGAGGGAGTGCTGGACTGTCGGAGGGTCAGCACTGAGGGAGTGCTGCACTGTTGGAGGGTCAGTGCTATGGGAGTGCCGCATTGTCAGAAGGTCAGTACTGAGGGAGTGCTGCACTGTTGGAGTATCAGTACTGAGGGTTTGCTGCACTGTCGGAGGGTCTGTACTGAGGGATCGCTGCACTGTCGGAGGGTCAGTACTGAGGGAGTGCTGCACTGTCAGGGCGACAGTACTGAGCATGTGCTGCACGTTTGGAGTATCAGTACTGAGGGAGTGCTGCACTGTCATGGGGTCAGTACTGAGGGAGTGCTGCACTGTCAGGGGGTCAGTAATGAGGGAGTGCCGCACTGTCGGAGGGTCAGTTCTGAGGGAGTGCTGCACTGTCAGAGGGTCAGGAGTGAGGGAGTGCCGCATTGTTGGAATACCAGGACTGAGGGAGTGCAGAACTGTGTAAGAGTCAGCCAGGAGGTAGTGCTGAAATGTTGGGGCGTGAGTACTGCGGTAGTGCTGCAATGTCAGATGGTCAATACTAAGGGAGTGCTGCACTGATGGAGTGTCAGTACTGAGGGTTTGCCACACTGTAGGAGGCTCAGTACTGAGGGAGTGCTGCACTGTCGGAGGGTCAGTACTGAGGGAGTGCTGCATTGTCAGGGGGTCTGTACTGAGGGACTGCTGCACTGTTGTTGTGTAAATACTGAGGGAGTGCTGCACGGCAGGTGTGTCAACACTGAGGGAGTGCTGCACTGTCGGTGGGTCAGTACTGTGGAGGTGCTGCACTGTTGGAGGGTCAGTACTGAGGGAGTGCTACACTGTCGGAGGGTCAGTACTGTGGGAGTGCTGCGCTGTCGGAGGGTGAGTAATGACGGAGTGCTGCACTGTTGTTCTGTGAATACTGAGGGAGTGCCGCACTGTCGGAGTGTCAGTACTGAGGAATTGCCACAGTGTAGGACGATCAGTACTGAGGGAGTGCCGCATTGTCAGAGGGTCAGTACTGAGGGAGTGCTGCACTGTCGGAGGGTCAGTACTGAGGGAGTGCTGCACTGTCGGAGTGTCAGTGCTATGAGAGTGCCGCATTGTCAGAAGGTCAGTTCTGAGGGAGTGCTGCACTGTCGGAGGGTCTGTACTGAGGGATCGCTGCACTGTCGGAGGGTCTGTACTGAGGGATCGCTGCACTGTCGGAGGGTCAGTACTGAGGGAGTGCTGCACTGTCAGAGGGTCAGTACTGAGGGAGTGCTTCACTGTCGGAGGGTCAGTAGTGAGGGAGTGCATCACTGTGGAAAATTCAGTACTAAGGGAGTGCTGCACTGTCAGTGGTTCAGCACTGAAGGAGTGCTGCACTGTTGAAGGGTCTGTGCTCAGGGAGTCCTGCACTGTCGGAGTGTCAGCATTGCTGGAGTGCACCACTGTCAGAGGGTCAGTACTGAGGGCGTGCTTCACTTTCAGAGGGGGAGTACTTAGGGAGTGCTGCATAGTCAGTAGATCAGTGCTGAGGGAGTGCTGCACTGTCGGAGGGTAAGTACTGAGAGAGTACTGCATTGTCTGAGGGTCAGTACCAAGGGAATGCTGCACTGTCAGAGGGTCAGTTCTGAGGGGGTGCTGCGGTGTCAGAGAGTCAACACTGAGGGAGTGCTGCACTGTCAGGGGATCAGCACTGAGCATGTGCTGCACTGTTGGAGGGTCAGTTCTGTGACAGTGCTGTGTTGTAGGTGGATAAGTACTGAGGGAATGCTGCATTGTCCGAGGGTCAGTACTGAGGGAGTGCCGCATTGTCAGATGGTCAGTCCTGAGGGAGTACCGCGCTGTCGGATGGTCAGTCCTGATGGAGTGCTGCACTGTCTGCGGTTTCGTACTGAGGGAGTGGTGCACTGTCAGAGGGTCACTACTGAGGGAGTGCTGCACTGTTGAAGGTTCAGTATTGAGGGAGTGCTGCACTGTCGGAATGTCAATACTGAGGGACATCTGCACTGTCAGAGGGTCACTACTGAGGCATTGCCACACTGTTGGAAGGTCAGTACTGAGAGAGCGCTGCACTGTCAGAGGGTCAGTCCTGAGGGCGTGCTGCACTATCGGAGGGTCAGTATTGAGGGAGTGCTGCATTGTTGAAGGGTCAGTCCTGAGAGAGTGCTGCACTGTCTGAGTGTTCATACTGAGGGAGTACTGCACTGTCGGAGGGTCAGTACTGAGGGAGTGCAGAGCTGTCGGTGGGTCAGTACTGAGGGAGCGCCGCGCTGTCGGAGGGTCAGTACTGAGGGAGTGCTGCACTGTCAGAGGGTCAGGAGTGAGGGAGTGCCGCATTGTTGGAATACCAGGACTGAGGGAGTGCAGAACTGTGTAAGAGTCAGCCAGGAGGTAGTGCTGAAATGTTGGGGCGTGAGTACTGCAGTAGTGCTGCAATGTCAGATGGTCAGTACTGAGGGAGTGCTGCACTGTCGGAGTGTCAGTAGTGAGGGAGTGCTGCATTGTCAGGGGGTCTGTACTGAGGGAGTGCTGCACTGTTGTTGTGTGAATACTGAGGGAGTGCTGCACGGCAGGGGTGTCAACACTAAGGAAGTGCTGCACTGTCGGAGGGACAGTACTATGGAGGTGCTGCACTGTTGGAGGGTCAGTACTGAGGGAGTGCAACACTGTCGGAGGGTCAGTACTGTGGGAGTGCTGCACTGTCGGAGAGTCAGTACTGAGGAAGTGCTGCACTGTCAGAGAGTCAGTACTGAGGGAGTGCTGCACTGTCGGAGAGTCATTACTGAGGGAGTGCTGCACTGTCGCAGGGTCAGTACTGAGGGAGTGCTGCATTGTCAGGGGGTCTGTACTGAGGGGGCGCTGCACTGTCAGATGGTCTGTACTGAGGGAGTGCTGCACTGTTGGGGAGTCCGTACTGAGGGAGTGCCACACCGTCGGAGGGTGAGTAATGACGGAGTGCTGCACTGTTGTTCTGTGAATACTGAGGGAGTGCTGCACTGTCGGAGTGTCAGTACTGAGGAATTGCCACAGTGTAGGACGATCAGTACTGAGGGAGTGCCGCATTGTCAGAGGGTCAGTACTGAGGGAGTGCCGCAGTGTCGAAGGGTCAGCACTGAGGGAGTGCTGCACTGTCGGAAGGTCAGTGCTGTGGGAGTGCCGCATTGTCAGAAGGTCAGTACTGAGGGAGTGCGGCACTGTCGGAGCGTCAGTACTGAGGGAGTCCTGCACTGTCGGAGTGTCTGTACTGAGGGAGTGCTGCACTGCAGGAGTGTCAACACTGTGGGACTGCTGCACTGTCGGAGGGTCAGTACTGAGGCAGTGTCGCATTGTCGGAGTGTCAGTACTGAGAGAGCGATGCACTGATGTAGGATCAGCACTGACGGGTTGCTGCACTGATGTAGGATCAGTACTGAGGGAGTGCTGCACTGATGTACGATTAGCACTGACGGGTTGCTGCACTGTCGGAGGGTCAGTACTGAGAGCGTGCCGCGCTGTCAGAGGGTCAGTACTGAGGTAGTGCCGCGTTGTCGGTGGGTCAGTACTGAGGTAGTGCCGCGTTGTCGGAGGGTCAATACTGAGGGAGTGCCGCACTGTTGGAATGCCAGGACTGAGGGTGTGCAGAACTGTCAGAGAGTCAGCCAGGAGGTAGTGCTGAAATGTTGGGGGGTGAGTACTGCGGTAGTGCTGCAATGTCAGAGGTTGACTTTTGAGGGAGTGCGGCACTGTCAGACGGTAAGAACTGAGGGAGTGCTGCACTGTCGGAGGAGCAGTACTGAGGAAATGCTGCACTGTCGGAGGGTCAGTCCTGAGGGAGTGCTGCACTGATCTAGGATCAGCACTGAGGGAGTGCTGCACTGTCAGTGGGTCAGTACTGAGGGAGTGCCGCATTGTCAGAGGGTCAGTCCTGAGGGAGTGCCGCGCTGTCGGATGGTCAGTCCTGATGGAGTGCTGCACTGTCTGCGGCTTCGTACTGAGGGAGTGCTGCACTGTCAGAGGGTCACTACTGAGGGAGTGCTGCACTGTTGAAGGTTCAGTATTGAGGGAGTGCTGCATTGTCGGAATGTCAATACTGAGGGACATCTGCACTGTCAGAGGGTCACTACTGAGGCAGTGCCGCACTGTTGAAGGTTCAGTATTGAGGGAGTGCTGCATTGTCGGAATGTCAATACTGAGGGACATCTGCACTGTCAGAGGGTCACTACTGAGGCAGTGCCGCACTGTCGGAAGGTCAGTACAGAGAGAGCGCTGCACTATCAGAGGGTCAGTCCTGAGGGAGTGCTGCACTATCGGAGGGTCAGTATTGAGGGAGTGCTGCATTGTTGGAGGGTCAGTCCTGAGAGAGTGCTGCACTGTCTGAGGGTCAGTACTGAGGGAGTGCAGCGCTGTCGATGAGTCAGTACTGAGGGAGTGCAGTGCTGTCGGAGGGTCAGTACTGAGGGAGCGCCGCGCTGTCGGAGGGTCAGTACTGAGGGAGTGCTGCACTGTCAGAGGGTCAGGAGTGAGGGAGTGCCGCATTGTTGGAATACCAGGACTGAGGGAGTGCAGAACTGTGTAAGAGTCAGCCAGGAGGTAGTGCTGAAATGTTGGGGCGTGAGTACTGCAGTAGTGTTGCAATGTCAGATGGTCAGTACTGAGGGAGTGCTGCACTGTCGGAGTGTCAGTAGTGAGGGAGTGCTGCATTGTCAGGGGGTCTGTACTGAGGGAGTGCTGCACTGTTGTTGTGTGAATACTGAGGGAGTGCTGCACGGCAGGGGTGTCAACACTAAGGAAGTGCTGCACTGTCGGAGGGACAGTACTATGGAGGTGCTGCACTGTTGGAGGGTCAGTACTGAGGGAGTGCAACACTGTCGGAGGGTCAGTACTGTGGGAGTGCTGCACTGTCGGAGAGTCAGTACTGAGGAAGTGCTGCACTGTCAGAGAGTCAGTACTGAGGGAGTGCTGCACTGTCGGAGAGTCATTACTGAGGGAGTGCTGCACTGTCGCAGGGTCAGTACTGAGGGAATGCTGCATTGTCAGGGGGTCTGTACTGAGGGGGCGCTGCACTGTCAGATGGTCTGTACTGAGGGGGTGCTGCACTGTTGGGGAGTCCGTACTGAGGGAGTGCCACACCGTCGGACGGTGAGTAATGACGGAGTGCTGCACTGTTGTTCTGTGAATACTGAGGGAGTGCTGCACTGTCGGAGTGTCAGTACTGAGGAATTGCCACAGTGTAGGACGATCAGTACTGAGGGAGTGCCGCATCGTCAGAGGGTCAGTACTGAGGGAGTGCCGCAGTGTCGAAGGGTCAGCACTGAGGGAGTGCTGCACTGTCGGAAGGTCAGTGCTATGGGAGTGCCGCATTGTCAGAAGGTCAGTACTGAGGGAGTGCGGCACTGTCGGAGCGTCAGTACTGAGGGAGTCCTGCACTGTCGGAGTGTCTGTACTGAGGGAGTGCTGCACTGCAGGAGTGTCAACACTGTGGGACTGCTGCACTGTCGGAGGGTCAGTACTGAGAGAGCGCTGCACTGATGTAGGATCAGCACTGACGGGTTGCTGCACTGATGTAGGATCAGTACTGAGGGAGTGCTGCACTGATGTACGATTAGCACTGACGGGTTGCTGCACTGTCGGAGGGTCAGTACTGAGAGCGTGCCGCGCTGTCAGAGGGTCAGTACTGAGGTAGTGCCGCGTTGTCGGTGGGTCAGTACTGAGGTAGTGCCGCGTTGTCGGAGGGTCAATACTGAGGGAGTGCCGCACTGTTGGAATGCCAGGACTGAGGGTGTGCAGAACTGTCAGAGAGTCAGCCAGGAGGTAGTGCTGAAATGTTGGGGGGTGAGTACTGCGGTAGTGCTGCAATGTCAGAGGTTGACTTTTGAGGGAGTGCGGCACTGTCAGACGGTAAGAACTGAGGGAGTGCTGCACTGTCGGAGGAGCAGTACTGAGGGAATGCTGCACTGTCAGAGGGTCAGTCCTGAGGGAGTGCCGCGCTGTCGGATGGTCAGTCCTGATGGAGTGCTGCACTGTCTGCGGCTTCGTACTGAGGGAATGCTGCACTGTCAGAGGGTCACTACTGAGGGAGTGCTGCACTGTTGAAGGTTCAGTATTGAGGGAGTGCTGCATTGTCGGAATGTCAATACTGAGGGACATCTGCACTGTCAGAGGGTCACTACTGAGGCAGTGCCGCACTGTCGGAAGGTCAGTACAGAGAGAGCACTGCACTATCAGAGGGTCAGTCCTGAGGGAGTGCTGCACTATCGGAGGGTCAGTATTGAGGGAGTGCTGCATTGTTGGAGGGTCAGTCCTGAGAGAGTGCTGCACTGTCTGAGGGTCAGTACTGAGGGAGTGCAGCACTGTCGGTGGGTCAGTGCTGAGGGAGTGCAGTGCTGTCGGAGGGTCAGTACTGAGGGAGTGCTGCACTGTCAGAGGGTCAGGAGTGAGGGAGTGCCGCATTGTTGGAATACCAGGACTGAGGGAGTGCAGAACTGTGTAAGAGTCAGCCAGGAGGTAGTGCTGAAATGTTGGGGCGTGAGTACTGCAGTAGTGTTGCAATTTCAGATAGTCAGTACTGAGGGAGTGCTGCACTGTCGGAGGGTCAGTACTGAGGGAGTGCTGCACTGTCGGAGGGTCAGTACTGAGGGAGTGCTGCACTGTCGGAGGGTCAGTACTGAGGGAGTGCTGCACTGTCGGAGGGTCAGTACTGAGGGAGTGCTGCATTGTCAGGGGATCTGTACTGAGGGAGTGCTGCACTTGTTGTGTGAATACTGAGGGAGTGCTGCACGGCAGGGGTGTCAACACTGAGGGAGTGCTGCACTGTCGGAGGGTCAGTACTGTGGAGGTGCTGCACTGTCGGAGGGTCAGTACTGAGGGAGTGCTACACTGTCGGAGAGTCAGTACTGAGTGAGTGCTGCACTGTCGGAGGGTCAGTTCTGAGGCAGTGCTACACTGTCAGAGAGCCAGTAACGAGGGAGTGCTGCACTGTCAGAGGGTCAGTACTGAGGGAGTGCCGCACTGTCGGAAGGTCAGTACTGAGGGAGCGCCGCACTGTCGGAGGGTCAGTACTGAGCGAGTGCCGCACTGTCAGAGGCTCAGTACTGAGGGAGTGTCGCACTGTCGGATGGTTACTACTGAGGGAGTGCCACATTGTCAGGGGGTCAGTACTGAGGGAATGCCCTAACTGACTTCGCTTAAAAGAAAAGACAGGTTAACTGTTCGTTTATCGGACTCTTGCCGTGCACAAATTGTGTGCCGCCAACCTGACATTGTAACCTCGAGCACCTTTCAACAGCACTTAACAGAGAAAAAGTGTTGAGATGTCACAAAGTGGTCCGTAGGAGGAGAGAGACGGGCAGAGACTGAGAGGGAGGGTGAGGTGGGAGGGAGAATTTATGACGAGAGAGAGGGAGAGACAGAGTGAGAGACAGAGAGATTGACAGAGGCAGAGGCTGAGAGAGAATGTAGGCAGGAGAAGAAGCCATTCATTCCCTCGAGCTCCGTCACACTTAATCCCCTTAGCAACCAGGAATATCGAGCCATCTCAGTTGTAAACTATTCAATTGGCACACAGGCTGGATGAATATGTCGTTGGAGGGTGGATGACAGTTCAGTGTGCCAACCCCACTCTGTGTCAACAAGTGCAACCCGGGTTAGCAAGGGGCTGGCTAAAACTGTCAGGGTGTAAAAGCTATTTCCTCAATATCCTGGAGACAGAGGGAGAAGTACTGAGATAGTGAACACCCTCTCCATCTGCCCCCCAGCACCCTGTGTTACTGACTGTTACTGTACTGATGTTAATCCAGCTCCCTCACACTGTCACTCAGTAACCCCACTCCCCCCAGCACCCTGTGTTACTGACTGTTACTGTACTGATGTTAATCCAGCTCCCTCACACTGTCACTCAGTAACCCCACTCCCCCCAGCACCCTGTGTTACTGACTGTATCTGTACTGATGTTAATCCAGTTTCCTCACTCTGTCACTCAGTAACCCCTCTCCCCCCAGCACCCTGTTACTGACTGTATCTGTACTGATGTTAATCCAGATCCCTCACACTGTCACTCAGTAAACCCTCTCCCCCCAGCACCCTGTGTTACTGACTGTATCTGTATTGATGTTAATCCAGCTCCCTCACACTGTCACTCAGTAACCCCTCTACCCCCCAGCACCCTGTGTTACTGACTGTATCTGTACTGATGTTAATCCAGCTCCCTCACACTGACACTGAGTAACCCCTCACCCCCCAGCGCCGTGTTACTGACTGTATCTGTACTGATGTTAATCCAGCTCCCTCACACTGTCACTCAGTAACCCCTCTACCCACCAGCACCCTGTGTTACTGACTGTATCAGTACTGATGTTAAGCCAGTTTTCTCACACTGTCACTCAGTAACCCCTCTCCCCCCAGCACCCTGTGTTGCTGACTGTATCTGACTGATGTTCATCCAGCTGCCTCACACTGTCATTCAGAAACACCTCTCAACCCCGCAGCACCCTGTGTTACTGACTGTATCTGTACTGATGTTAATCCAGCTCCCTCACACTGTCACTCAATGACCCCTATCCCCCCCCGCACCCTGTGTTACTGACTGTATCAGTACTGATGTTAATCCAGTTTTCTCACACTGTCACTCAGAAACCACTCTCCCCCCAGCACCCTGTGTTGCTGGCTGTATCTGTGCTGTTGTGAATCCAGCTCCCTCAGACTGTCACTCAGTAACCCCTCACCCCCCCAGCACCCTGTGTTACTGACTGTATCTGTACTGATGTTAATCTAGCTCCCTCACACCGTCACTCATTAACCGCTCTCCTCCCAGCACCCTGTGTTACTGACTGTATCTGTACTGATGTTAATCCAGCTCCCTCACACTGTCACTCAGTAACCCCTCTCCCCCCAGCACCCTGTGTTACTGACTGTATCTGTACTGATGTTAATCCAGCTCCCTCACACCGTCACTCATTAACCCTCTCCCCCCCAGCACCCTGTGTTACTGACTGCATCTGTACTGATGTTAATCCAGCTCCCTCACACTGTCACTCAGTAATCCCTCTCCCCCCTCAGCGCCCTGTGTTACTGACTGTATCTGTACTGATGTTAATCCAGCTCCCTCACACTGTCACTCAGTAACCCCTCTCCCCCCAGCACCCTGTGTTACTGACTGTATCTGTACTGATGTTAATCCAGCTCCCTCACACTGTCAGTCAGTAACCCCTCACCTCCCAGCACCCTGTGTTACTGACAGTATCTGTACTGATGTTAATCCAGCTCCCTCACTCTGTCACTCAGTAATCCCTCTCCCCCCTCAGCGCCCTGTGTTACTGACTGTATCTGTACTGATGTTAATCCAGCTCCCTCACACTGTCACTCAGTGACCTCTCTTGCCCCTTTATCCCATGTCGCTCGCTGGCTGAAACCTTTTTCATTCCAGTCCGTGGACTTCAATTGAACATTGAGGCATCCTCCTCTCACATGGGAACAACCATCCGAGCTTCGGCCTTGTGGTTTGAAACGACACTAGTTCTGCAGGAGGGAAGGTTTTGATGCTGACCCGTGTGGATGTCAGCAAACAGCCTTGCTTTAAGCGGAGTGAAGGAGGGGGGCGGGGGGGGGTCGCGAGGCGGGCTCCCTGGGTTGGTCTGGCTGGGTGGGCGGGGCCTGGGTCGGGGGCGGGGCCGGCCTTTGTGATGTTTGAGCAGCCCGGGCTGCGATTGGCCGCCGCCGCCAAGACTGGCGGGCGGAGCGCCCAATCGAGGAGCCCCGGCGGGTCAGCCATTGGCGCGGTCGGAAAGGGCGGGTTGTTGGCGGCTGAGCCAATAGGAGAGCGCGGTGGCTGGGGGTGGAATCTGAGCGGTTGGGTCGCGGGGGGAGTGCCGCTTGGTCGTTGATGCTGTGGGGGGGGGGCAGGGAGCAAGGGGGTGTGTCCGGCGCAGGGAGGAGCCGACCAAGTTTTCTTCAACTTTCGCGGAGTTTGGAGAGAGAGAAACAGACAGACATATAGAGAAAGAAAGACAGGCAGACAGAGACAGGGAGAGAGAGAGAAGGGGAGAAACAGACAGAGAGAGGTAGAAAGAGAGAGGGAAAGAGACAGAGAGAGGGAGACAGAGAGGGAGGGAGGGAGGGAGAGAGAGACTGGGAGAGACACAGAGAGAGAGGGGGAAAGAGAGAGAGAGAGAAGGGGAGAAACAGACAGAAAGAGAGAGGGGGGAGAGTGAGGGAGAAGGGGAGAGGGAGACAGAGAGTGAGGGAGATTGTGGGCTGCTGTCTGTCGTTCCCGAGCAGCCCCGATCCAGAGGGAGGACCGGCTCCCTTCACCCCCACCCGGCGAGGTTTGGGGAGGGCCACCGCTTCGACCGGGATGAGGGCGTCGGGCTGCGAGGAGGACGAGGAGCTGGACTTCAGGCTGACCTTCGGGGAGGAGCTGGAGGCTCCGCGCTCCCTGCTCGGCGGCTCAGGTCAGTGGACCACCGTGCGGCGGGGAACCGGGGAGCTGATCGGGCTCGGGAGGGCGGCGCTGGCTGTCCCCTCGCCCTCTTCCCCCATCGCCCTCGCCCCCCCCCCCCTCACCCATGCTCCCATTCCCTCTCCCTTGCTACCCTTCTCCTTACACCCCGTCCCCCTCACGCGAGCGCATACTCACACCTCCACCCGCTTCCCCTCCTCAAACTCCCACTCCAACCCCCCTCCATCCCCGCCCGACACCTTTCCCCTTACTCCCCTTCATCTAACTCCCCCTCCCCTCAATCCCACTCTATGACGCTCCTTCTCTCTCTCTCTGAGTACCTCTCCTCTCCTATACGACTGATTACCTCCCTCACCAGGATGGTGAATCCCCCACTATCCACATCCTGGGGGTTACCATTGACCAGAAACTGAACTGGACCAGCCGTATAAACACTGTGGCTACAAGAGCAGGTCAGAGGCTGGGAATCCTGCGGAGAGTCACTCACCTGACTTTCCCCCAAAGCCTGTCCACCATCTACAAGGCACATTGGAATACCCTCCACTTGCCTGGATGAGTGCAGCTCCCACAACACTCAAGAAGCTCGACACTGTCCAGGGCAAAGCAGCCCCCGCTTGATCGGCACCCCATCCACAAACATTCACTCCCTCCACCACCGATGCACAGTGGCAGCAGTGTGTGTACCATTTACAAGATGCACTGCAGCAACTCACCGAGGCTCCTTCGACAGCACCTTCCAAACCCACGACCGCTACCATCTAGAAGGACGAGGGCAGCAGACGCACGGGGAACACCACCACCCGGAAGTTCCCCTCCGAGCCGCACTCGCCATCCCAACTTGGGAATATATCGGCCGTTCCTTCACTGTCGCCGGGTCAAAATCCTGGAGCTCCTTCCCTAACAGCACAGTGGGTGTACCTACCCTTGATAGGAACAAGCTGTCCCATGTCTGACTGTAACTTGGAGATAGGTGAATAAGAGGGTTCATCCCCTCCGATAGGAACAGGCTGCCCGGTGTCTGACTGTAACTGGGATAGTGGTGGGTGAGAGGGTAAATCAATTCCGATAGGAACAGGCAACCTGGAGTCTGACTAACTGGGAGAGAGATGAGTGAAAGCGTTAATCCCTTCAGATAGGAACAGGCTGCCCGGTGTCTGACTGTAACTGGGAGAGAGGTGGGTGAGAGGGTTAATCAACCCGGATAGGAACAGGCTGCCCGGTGCCTGACTGTAACTGGGAAAGAGGTAGGTGAGAGGGTTAATCAACCTGGATAGGAACAGGCTGCCCGGTGTCTGACTGTAACTGGGAGAGAGGTGGGTGAGAGGCTATTTTTTTTAATTCATTCAGGGGATGTGGGCTTTGCTGGCTGGGCCAGCATTTATTGCCCATCCCTAATTGCCTTTGAGAAGGTGGTGGTGAGCTGCCTTCTTGGACCGCTGCAGTCCCTGTGGTGTAGGTACACCCGACGTGCTGTTTGGATCTCCTCCAATAGGAACAGGCTGCCCGGTGTCTGACTGTAACTGGGAGAGAAGTGGGTGAGAGGATTAACCCAGTCTGATAAGAACAGGCTGCCCGGTGTCTGACTGTAACTGGGAGAGAAGTGGATGAGAGGGTTAACCCAGTCTGATAGGAACAGGCTGCCTGGTGTCTGATTGTAACCGGGAGAGAGGTGGCTGAGAGGGTTAATCCCCTCCAATTGGAACAGGCTGCCCGGTGTCTGACTGTAACCGGGAGAGAGGTGGGTGAGAGGGTTAATTCCCCTCCAATAGGAACCGACAGCCCGGTGTCTGACTGTAACTGGGGCAGAAGTGGCTGAGCGGGCTGACTGTAACTGGGAGAGAGGCGGCTGAGAGGGTTAATCCCCTTCAATAGGAACAGGCGGCCTGAAGTCTGACTGTAATTGGGAGAGAAGCATGCGTGTGAGGGTTAATCTTGTGTAGTGTTGTTCCGGTGCCAGCCCTCATTATAAACAGATGTTAGCTCTCTGGGCGAGCCTCCCTCTGCGTGTCAGTGTTGTGTAGTGTGTTGCTGAATATTTTCCTTTACCAGCCCCTTGCCAATGGACTGTGGCAGGGGGCAGGTGGTCTGCTGGGGGGATTATGGAGGGGGCTTGGCCAGGACTGGCATCAGTGGTCTTGCCCAGCTCTGCGGCAACACCGATCAGCCTGTCTCAATTCACTTCACCGCTTTGGTCTCACTTCTCGCCTGCTGTCGGCGGGTGGGAGGAGGTGGGGTGGGGGGGGTGGGGGGTGGCGGCGGGTGGTTGGAGTGCGTTGGTGGGTTTCGTGGGGCGGTGGCGGGACTGTCACGGGGGAGGGGGGTGGGCGAGGTGTGGAGGTGCAAGGGGGTTCCCGCCCTTCATCACCGCCCTGCCGGACCCCAACGTCAAGCACGCGGTGGGGAGAATTGGTGGTGGGGGTGAGGCCCCCAGAGTCGAATAGCACTCTTGGTTTTACTGCTGGCGCTCGCCTGCAAAGAATAGGAGGGGGGGGGGATGGTGGCGGTAGACGTCCCTTGCCACACGTACCCCACTGCCGCCTCCCCCCTCCCCTCCCCCCCTCTCTCAGGGACTCAGTGAAGAGAGAAAATGGCCGCCTCATCCATCTGCAGTATCACCATTAAAAACTTCAAATTGTGTGACGTCCCTCCCTCCCCCGGCGAATCCTCTCCCTTCACGTTTCCTGACCGTAAACGCCCAAGCTCGCATCTCGAGCGGGAACCCGCTACGTCACCTCCAGACCCGACTGCTCCCACCCTCTCCCGCACCCCACCCTCCGTCAACCGCGGCCCGTCCCAAAACTCCGCTGCCCCCCACCTCGTCCCAACCCCCCCCACTGTGCTCAGTCCAGTTTCCCCCTATCACACCCCGCCCTCCCTCCCGCCCGCCCCGTGCTGGCATGACCGACCGACACTGGCTCCCTGGTCCAGAAACGCGTCGATTTTTGAAAAATTCTCATCCTGTTTTTAAATCCCTCCGTGGCTTCACCGCCCCTCCAACCCCCCCCCCACCCCCCATCTTCGTAACCTCCTTCGACCATCCCCCACGTCACTCCGAGATCCCCTCGCGTCCTCCGATTCCGGCCCTCCCGATCTCCGTTTTGACATGCAGTCTGCTGGTTTATTATAAACTGCAATCGATTTAGAATGAGGAAAGACACGTGTGCGTTCTCTCATATCTCTTTCTCTCGTCGCGTATGCGGAGTCGGAAAATGACGCTTGATGACATTGGGCCAGCATCCCGACGTCATCGCGTGGTCCCGCGATATTTTCGTTGGGCGGGCGAGCTGCCAGAGTCAGCAGTGCGCCCGACAATTAAAAGGCCCATTAGGGCCTTTAACAAGGCAACTAATTTCAAACTCAGGCTACCCGTCCAACCTTACGGTTGGCGGGCAGGCGAAAGTGCCAAGCGGCCTTTGTATTTTCGAGGAAACCTCGTTCACACTTGAATTAAAAATATGCCTCTGCTCACAGGACTCAGAGTCCCATGAGGGGACATGTTGTATGACATTTTTATTCCCTTCTTTATGTTTTTTAAACAGAGCTTCATCTCCCTGACAGAGAGGGGGACTGAGAGACACCAGTCAGTGTACAGATATCTCCCTGAGGGAGAGGGGGGACTGAGAGACACCAGTCAGTGTACAGATATCTCCCTGAGAGAGAGGGGACTGAGAGACACCAGTCAGTGTACATATATCTCCCTGAGAGAGAGGGAGACTGAGAGGCACCAGTCAGTGTACAGATATCTCCCTGAGAGAGTGGGGACTGAGAAACCCCAGTGAGTGTACAGCTATCTCCCTGGGAGAGAGGGGACTGAGAGACACCAGTCAGTGTACAGTTATCTCACTGAGGGAGAGGGGGACTGAGAGACACCAGTGAGTGTACAGATATCTCCCTGAGAGAGAGGGGACTGAGAGACACCAGTCAGTGTACAGATATCTCCCTGAGGGAGAGGGGACTGAGAGACACGATTCAGTGCACAGATATCTCCCTGAGAGAGGGGGGACTGAGAGACACCAGTCAGTGTACAGATATCTCACTGGGGGAGAGGGGGGACTGAGAGACACCAGTCAGTGTACAGATATCTCCCTGAGAGAGAGGGGACTGAGAGACACGAGTCAGTGCACAGATATCTCCCTGAGAGAGAGGGGACTGAGAGACACCAGTCAGTGTACAGATATCTCCCTGAGGGAGAGGGGGGACTGAGAGACACCAGTCAGTGTACAGATATCTCCCTGGGGGGAGAGGGGGACTGAGAGACATCAGTCAGTGTACAGATATCTCCCTGAGAGAGAGGGGTCTAAGAGACACCAGTCAGTGTACGGATATCTCCCTGAGAGGGAGGGGACTGAGAGACACCAATCAGTGTTCAAATATCTCCCTGAGGGAGAGGGGACTGAGAGACACCAGTCAGTGTACAGATACCTCACTGAGGGAGAGGGGACTGAGAGATACCAGTCAGTGTACAGATACCTCCCTGAGAGAGAGGGGACTGAGAGACACCAGTCAGTGTACAGATATCTCCCTGAGAGAGAGGGGACTGAGAGACACCAGTCAGTGTACAGATATCTCCCTGAGGGAGAGGGGACTGAGAGACACCAGTGAGTGTACAGATATCTCCCTGAGAGAGAGGGGACTGAGAGACACTAGTCAGTGTACAGATATCTCCCTGAGAGAGAGGGGACTGAGAGACACCAGTCAGTGTACGGATATCTCCCTGAGAGAGAGGGGGACTGAGAGACACCAGTCAGTGTACAGATATCTCCCTGAGAGAGAGGGGACTGAGAGACACCAGTCAGTGTACAGATATCTCCCTGAGGGAGAGGGGGGACTGAGAGACACCAGTCAGTGTACAGATATCTCCCTGGGGGGAGAGGGGGACTGAGAGACATCAGTCAGTGTACAGATATCTCCCTGAGAGAGAGGGGTCTAAGAGACACCAGTCAGTGTACGGATATCTCCCTGAGAGAGAGAAAGACTGAGAGACACCAGTCAGTGTACAGATATCTCCCTGAGAGGGAGGGGACTGAGAGACACCAATCAGTGTTCAAATATCTCCCTGAGGGAGAGGGGACTGAGAGACACCAGTCAGTGTACAGATACCTCACTGAGGGAGAGGGGACTGAGAGATACCAGTCAGTGTACAGATACCTCCCTGAGAGAGAGGGGACTGAGAGACACCAGTCAGTGTACAGATATCTCCCTGAGAGAGAGGGGACTGAGAGACACCAGTCAGTGTACAGATATCTCCCTGAGGGAGAGGGGACTGAGAGACACCAGTGAGTGTACAGATATCTCCCTGAGAGAGAGGGGACTGAGAGACACTAGTCAGTGTACAGATATCTCCCTGAGAGAGAGGGGACTGAGAGACACCAGTCAGTGTACGGATATCTCCCTGAGAGAGAGGGGGACTGAGAGACACCAGTCAGTGTACAGATATCTCCCTGAGAGAGAGTGGACTGAGAGACACCAGTCAGTGTACAGATATCTCCCTGAGGGAGAGGGGACTGAGAGACACCAGTCAGTGTACAGATATCTCCCTGAGGGAGAGAGGACTGAGAGACACCAGTCAGTGTACAGATATCTCCCTGAGGGAGAGAGGACTGAGAGACACCAGTCAGTGTACAGATATCTCCCTGAGAGAGAGAAGGGGTCTGAGAGACACCAGTCAGTGTACAGATATCTCCCTGAGAGAGAGAAGGGTTCTGAGAGACACCAGTCAGTGTACAGATATCTCCCTGAGGGAGAGGGGACTGAGAGACACGAGTCAGTGCACAGATATCTCCCTGAGAGGGAGAAGGGGTCTGAGAGACACCAGTCAGTGTACAGATATCTCCCTGAGAGAGAGGGGACTGAGAGACACCAGTCAGTGTACAGATATCTCCCTGAGAGAGAGGGGGGACTGAGAGACACCAGTCAGTGTACAGATATCTCCCTGAGGGAGAGAGGACTGAGAGACACCAGTCAGTGTACAGATATCTCCCTGAGGGAGAGGGGACTGAGAGACACCAGTCAGTGTACAGATATCTCCCTGAGAGAGAGAGGGGGACTGAGAGACACCAGTCAGTGTACAGATATCTCCCTGAGAGAGAGGGGACTGAGAGACACCAGTCAGTGTTCAGATATCTCCCTGAGAGAGAGGGGGGACTGAGAGACACCAGTCAGTGTACAGATATCCCCCTGAGAGAGAGAGAGGGGGGACTGAGAGACACCAGTCAGTGTACAGATATCTCCCTGAGAGAGAGGGGGACTGAGAGACGCCAGTCAGTGTACAGATATCTCTGAGATAGAGGGGGGTCTGAGCGTACAGTGTTTCTAAAGGACTAATGTCCGCTTTAGGGAAGGGGAAATCTGCCATCCTTCCCCGGCCTGGCCCACGTGTGACTCCCGACGCCCAGCGAAGTGGCTGGCTATTAAAATGCTCCTTGAAGGGGGGCCGTTAGGGATGGGCAATAAATCCTGGGCCTAGTCAATGTCGCCCATGTCCCGTGGACGAATATAAACATTTTTTTTAGAAACCTGGTGTTGCTGGTCTCTGGCTCCCACGTGGGGAACCATTCTCTCTGTGTCCTCTGGATCAAAACCTCTCATGGCTTTCGAGGCCTCGATTAGGTCACCCCACTCGGCCTCCTCCTCTCAAGGGAGAAGTGAGCCAGCCTGTCGACCCTTTCCTAATATAGATACCCACGCGATTTGACAATGAGGATTGAAGTTGGGAGCAAGGAGCACTGGTTAAATGTTATCTTCTCTTTTTTTTTCTCTCCCCTCCTCTCTCTCTCTCTCCTCCGACTCTCTCTTTCCCTCCCTCTCTTTTTCTCTCTCCCTCCCTCTCTTTCTCTCTCTCCCTCCCTCTCTTTCTCTCCCTCTCTCCCTCTCTCCCTCTCTCCCTCTCTCCCTCTCTTTTTCTCTTTCTCTCTTTCTCTCTTTTTCTCTCTCTCTCTCCCTTTCTCTCTCTCTCCTTTTTCTCTCTCTCTCCCTTTTGCTCTCTCTTTTTTTCTCTCTCTCTCTCTCTCCCTTTTGCTCTCTCTTTTTTTCTCTCTCTCTCTCCCTTTTGCTCTCTTTTTTTCTCTCTCGCTCTTTCTCTCTCTCGCTCTTTTTCTCTCTCGTTCTTTCTCTCTCTCGCTCTTTCTCTCTCTCGCTCTCGCTCTCGCTCTTTCTCTCTCTCTCTCTCTCTCTCTCTCTCTCGCTCTTTCTCTCTCTCTCTCTCGCTCTTTCTCTCTCTCTCTCTCTACAGATCTGGATGTAGATGAGGGCCCGGCCTACCCGACAGGCCCCTCCTTCACGGTCAATCGCCCGATCGGGATCCCGCGGCACGGGGCGCCGAACCGGGCCGGGATGCGCTCCCCCCCGCCCCGCCCGCTGACCAACGGCGACACCTACGAAAGCCAGCCGGCCCGGCTGATCCACCTAGGGGGCTGCAAGGTGCTGGCCTGCCCCAGCATCCAGATCACCTCCATCTCGCCCGGCGACGAGGGCCTGGAGATGGAGGCCGAGGCGGAGGCCGAGGATGAGGCCTGGGGGCCCGGGGAGCACCGGCCCCGGCTGCCCCCGCCCCCCTCGCCCCCGGGCCGTGACCAGCTCTACCTGCCCCTGGACCCCTTCGGCTACCGGGACTGCTCGCTCAGCCCCAGCTCGGCCAGCAGCTTCTCGTCCAGGGGCTGGCTGTCAGACGCGGCCTCCTCCTGCGGCTCGGCCTCCCACGTCTACGACGACGTGGAGCCCGAGCTGCGGGAGGCAGCCCTGCGCTTCTCCCTGGGCCCGCCCTCCCCCGGCCGGGCCTGGCCGGCCGACGAGGCCCCCTGGGGGCCTTCGCCCTGCCCCTCACCCGGCTCCGAGGACGGGGGCCGCCTGGGACCACGGGGACCCCCCTCCCGGCCCAGCTCGCCCTGCGGCAAGAGGCGCCACTCGGGCCTCGAGGCCTACCACTACCACTACCACCAACTCCACCACCACCACCAGCACCACCACCAACACCAGCACCAACAGGCCTACTACCAGGCCTACCACCAGCACAGGCCGGCCGGCTCGAGCAGCCCCTCCCCGGCCGCCTCCCGCAGGGGGAGCTTCACGGACGAGGCCCCCTCGCCCCAGGAGGGAGGCCCCCCCTCCCCGCTGCTCTTCCTCCAGCCGCCACTGCCCCCACCAACGCCCCCCAGCCCGCCGGCCTACGAGGGTGGGGCCTCGGTCCCCCACAAGGCCCGCCGCACCTCGCAGGAGCAGACGGTGGCCCCCCACCAGCGCGGGGAGGGGGTCGGGGAGGAGGAGGAGGGGGGGGTGGTGTTGGGGGAGTTGGGGGAGGCGGGCGGGAGCCCTTACCCCGGGGAGGGGGGCACGGGGCCGGCGGCGGGGGGAGGAGGGGAGGAGAGCGGTGTCGGCGTCGCCCACCAGCAGCAGTTGCTGCTGCTCAAGAAGGACACGGCGCCCATGGAGTACCTGACCGTCCCCTCCCCGTTCGTCTGGAGCAAGGCCCGAGTCGGAGGTCACAGCCCCGTCTTCCGGTAGGTAACACCCGAACTGCGATTGCGGGCGATCACCGCGGGGTTAGATGAAGAGTAAAGCTCCCTCTACACTGTCCCCATCAAACACTCCCAGGACAGGTACAGCACGGGGTTAGATACAGAGTAAAGCTCCCTCTACACCATCCCCATCAAACACTCCCAGGACAGGTACAGCACGGGGTTAGATACAGAGTAAAGCTCCCTCTACACTGTCCCCATCAAACAGTCCCGGGACAGGTACAGCATGAGGTTAGATACAGAGTAAAGCTCCCTCTACACTGTCCCCATCAAACACTCCCAGGACAGGGACAGCACGGGGTTAGATACAGAGTAAATCTCCCTCTACACCGTCCCCATCAAACCATCCCAGGGCAGGTACAGCACGGGGTTAGATAAAGAGTAAAGCTCCCTCTACACTGTCCCCATCAAACACTTCCAGGACATGTACAGCACGGGGTTAGATACAGAGTAAATCTCCCTCTACACTGTCCCCAACAAACACTCCCAGGACAGGTACAGCACGGGGTTAGATACAGAGTAAAGCTCCCTCCACACTGTCCCCCATCAAACACTCCCAGGTCAGGTACAGCACGGGGTTAGATACAGAGTAAAGCTCCCTCTACACTGTCCCCCTCAAACACTCCCAGGACAGGTACAGCACGGGGTCAGATACAGAGTAAAGCTCCCTCTACACTGTCGCCATCAAACGCTCCCAGGACAGGTACAGCACGGGGTTAGATACAGAGTAAACGTCTTGTCTTTCAAAATTGTGTGGATATCCTTGGTTGTTTTGTTGCCCATCCCTAATTGCCCCTTGAACTGAGTGGCTTTGCTCAGAGGGGGCAGTTTAGTGTCAACCACTTTGTACTGTGGGGGGCCTGGTGTGACGTGTAGGCCAGACCAGGTAAGGACAGCAGATTTCCCTTCCCGAAAGGGGACATTAGTGAACCAGTTGGGGTTCTTTTACGACCCGTGACTGAAACTGGCTTCACGATTTCATATTTTATTAAATTGAATTTAAATTCCACAGGCTGCCAATGTCTATGTGGGAAGTTGAAGCAAATGCATTGAAGGGGAAGCTGGATAAATGCGTGAGGCAGAAGGGAACATGTAGCTGGATCGGAAAAGATGAGAAGAGACTTGCGTGGAGCCAGCAGGGCCTGGTTGGGATGAGTTGAGTCTCCCCGAGAGACAGGGGACTGAGAGACACCAGTCAGTGTACAGATATCTCCCTGAGAGAGAGGGACTGAGAGACACCAGTCAGTGTACAGATATCTCCCTGAGAGAGAGGGGACTGAGAGACACCAGTCAGTGTACAGATATCTCACTGAGAGAGAGGGGACTGAGAGACACCAGTCAGTGTACAGATATCTCCCTGAGAGAGAGGGGACTGAGAGACACCAGTCAGTGTACAGATATCTCACTGAGAGAGGGGGGACTGAGAGACACCAGTCAGTGTACAGATATCTCACTGAGAGAGAGGGGACTGAGAGACACCAGTCAGTGTACAGATATCTCCCTGAGAGAGAGGGGACTGAGAGACACCAGTCAGTGTACAGATATCTCCCTGGGAGAGAGGGGGGACTGAGAGACCCCAGTCAGTGTACAGATATCTCCCTGGGAGAGAGGGGACTGAGAGACACCAGTCAGTGTACAGATATCTCCTTGAGGGAGAGAGGACTGAGAGACACCAGTCAGTGTACAGATATCTCCCTGGGAGAGAGGGGGGACTGAGAGACCCCAGTCAGTGTACAGATATCACCCTGAGAGAGAGGGGGGATTGAGAGACACCAGTCAGTGTACAGATATCTCCCTGGGAGAGAGGGGACTGAGAGACACCAGTCAGTGTACAGATATCTCCCTGAGAGAGAGGGGACTGAGAGACACCAGTCAGTGTACAGATATCTCCCTGAGAGAGAGGGGACTGAGAGACACCAGTCAGTGTACAGATATCTCCCTGAGAGAGAGGGGACTGAGAGACACCAGTCAGTGTACAGATATCTCCCTGAGGGAGAGGGGACTGAGAGACACCAGTCAGTATACAGATATCTCCCTGAGGGACAGGGGGACTGAGAGACACCAGTCAGTGTACAGATATCTCCCTGAGAGAGGGGGGACTGAGAGACACCAGTCAGTGTACAGATATCTCCCTGGGAGAGAGGGGGGACTGAGAGACCCCAGTCAGTGTACAGATATCACCCTGAGAGAGAGGGGGGACTGAGAGACACCAGTCAGTGTACAGATATCTCCCTGGGAGAGAGGGGACTGAGAGACACCAGTCAGTGTACAGATCTCTCCTTGAGGGAGAGAGGACTGAGAGACACCAGTCAGTGTACAGATATCTCCCTGGGAGAGAGGGGACTGAGAGACACCAGTCAGTGTACAGATATCTCCCTGAGGGAGAGGGGACTGAGAGACACCAGTCAGTGTACAGATATCTCCCTGAGGGACAGGGGGACTGAGAGACACCAGTCAGTGTACAGATATCTCCCTGAGAGAGGGGGGACTGAGAGACACCAGTCAGTCTACAGATATCTCCCTGGGAGAGAGGGGGGACTGAGAGACCCCAGTCAGTGTACAGATATCACCCTGAGAGAGAGGGGGGACTGAGAGACACCAGTCAGTGTACAGATATCTCCCTGGGAGAGAGGGGACTGAGAGACACCAGTCAGTGTACAGATATCTCCTTGAGGGAGAGAGGACTGAGAGACACCAGTCAGTGTACAGATATCTCCCTGGGAGAGAGTGGACTGAGAGACACCAGTCAGTGTACAGATATCTCCCTGAGAGAGAGGGGACTGAGAGACACCAGTCAGTGTACAGATATCTCCCTGAGAGAGAGGGGCTGAGAGACACCAGTCAGTGTACAGCTATCTCCCTGAGAGAGAGGGGGGACTGAGAGACACCAGTCAGTGTACAGATATCTCCCTGTGAGAGAGAGAGGGGACTGAGAGACACCAATCAGTGTACAGATATCTCCCTGAGGGAGAGGGGACTGAGAGACCCCAGTCAGTGTACAGATATCTCCCTGAGAGAGAGGGGGACTGAGAGACACCAGTCAGTGTACAGATATCTCCCTGTGAGAGAGGGGACTGAGAGACACCGGTCAGTGTACAGATATCTCCCTGAGAGAGAGGGGACTGAGAGACACCAGTCACTGTACAGATAACTCCCTGAGAGAGAGGGGACTGAGAGACACCAGTCAGTGTACAGATATCTCCCTGAGGGAGAGGGGGACTGAGAGACACCAGTCAGTGTACAGATATCTCCCTGAGAGAGAGGGGACTGAGAGACACCAGTCAGTGTACAGATATCTCCCCGAGGGGCAGGAGGGACTGAGGGACACCGGTGCAGAGATCTCGCTGAGGGAGCTGTCTTGTGTTTTTGCCTCCTCGCAGCTCCTCCGCTCTCCCCCCTCTGGACTGGCCCCTCCCCAGCCAGTACGAAACGCTGGAGCTGAAAGTCGAGGTGCAGCCCAAGACTCACCACCGAGCGCACTACGAGACCGAGGGCAGCCGTGGAGCGGTCAAGGCTGCCGCCGGGGGTCACCCCGTGGTCAAGGTACGTCGGCGTTGGCGCGGTGGGGGTGTCTTTTGCAGGGGCGAGCTCCCAGTTCCCCTCCCCCCCCCCCCCTCCCCCCCCAACACCTCCCCCCTCCCCCACCCTCCGGCCTCCCGCCAGAGCCGACCTCACGTGCCCTCCCGGTCACTCGGCGACATCGTTCGAACGGGCGGGGGTGAGGGGCGGGTTCGGGCCCTCAGCGAAGGAAGAGGTGAGAGGGCGGATCGGGGGGGCGGCGTCGAGGGAACGGTGACCTTTGGGTTGCCTCGACCCGTTCACGCTGGTCAAGGGCTCCACATGGACTACCCGTCGGCGGATGGTGAGAGGAGGGGGCTTGCGGAGCGAGCGAGCGAGTGAGACGGGGAGAGGGATAGGGAGACTGGCGGTGGGTGGGGGCAGAGATGGAGAGGGGAGCGAGCAACAGAGAGAGAGAGAGAGGGGGGAAAAAGAGAGAGAGAGAGAGAGTGGTGGAGATGGTTAGGGGGGAGAAGGGGTAGGGAGAAAGAATGGGAGGACCGAGGGAGAGAGTCGGTGGGGGGAGAGAGGGAGTGGGTGCTGGGTAGATGGGGAGCTACTGTAAGAGAGGGAGTGAGTGAGAGGGGAGATGGAGAGAAAGACAAAGGGAGAGGTAGGGAGCGAGAGAGAGTGGTAGAGGATGCAGGGGGGAAAGGAGGGGGAGAGATAGAGGGACAGAGAGAGAGAGGGAAATGGGGATGGAGAGAGAGGAGAGGGAGAGAGGGGGAGGGAGAAAGAGGGAGGGGGGACGGAATGAGAGAGGGCAAGGAAGTGAGCGAGGAGGGGAGGGAGAGGGGGAAAGTGTGAGATTGTGGGGGAAGGAAGTGAGAAGGAGAGAGAGATAGAGGTGGGGGAGGGCCTGGGAGAGGAGGGGGGAGAGGGCCTGGGAGAGGGGGAGGTCCTGGGAGAGGGGGAGGGCCTGGGAGAGGGGGAGGGCCTGGGAGAGGGGGGAGGAGGGCCTGGGAGAGGTGGAGGGAGAAGGCTTGGGAGAGGTGGAGGGAGAGGGCCTGGGAGAGGAGGGGGGAGAGGGCCTGGGAGAGGGGGAGGGCCTGGGAGAGGGGGAGGGCCTGGGAGAGGGGGAGGGCCTGGGAGAGGTGGAGGGAGAGTTGGAGGGAGAAGGCTTGGGAGAGGTGGAGGGAGAGGGCCTGGGAGAGGAGGGGGGAGAGGGCCTGGGAGAGGAGGGGGGAGAGGGCCTGGGAGAGGAGGGGGGAGAGGGCCTGGGAGAGGAGGGGGGAGAGGGCCTGGGAGAGGAGGGGGGAGAGGGCCTGGGAGAGGAGGGGGGAGAGGGCCTGGGAGAGGTGGAGGGAGAGGGCCTGGGAGAGGTGGAGGGAGAGCGCCTAGGAGAGGCGGGGAGGGCCTGGGAGAGGCTGGGGTCGGGCCTGAGCGATGCTGGGGTCGGGCCTGAGCGAGGCTGTGGGGGGGGGCCTGAGCAAGCGGTGGGAATGGAGAGATGTGGGAATAGCGCGAGCGAGATGGGAAGGGTAATAGTGTCATTGCCACAGAGGGCACAAAATTCTTGCACTGCCTTCCAGAGAAGTTTTTTAACCAGCACACGACAAGCCCAGCGAGACCAATTCTCGATTCAGTCTCAGGAAAGGAGGCTGGGCCAGTGGGTGAAGTGGCAGCGGGGGGAACCACAATACAGTTCGATTCAATATAATTATGGAGAAGGGAGCAAAAGCTCTCAGTTGTTGGAAAGTCCAACTTTGCAGAGCTGAGGTGGGTGAGCTGGGCGAGAGCAGACTGGACACAGCCACTGAGGAGGAATCAGTGACAGACTTGGTGGGGGCGGCAATTCAAAGCTGAGATTCTACGGGCACAGTGTAGAAATGTCCCCACTCAGAAAAAGGGTGGTCCTGCCAAATCTAAACCTCTCCCACCCACCGCCCCCCCCCCCACCCCCACCCCGCCCGTTTACCCAGAAGCAAACAGGGGCGAGATAAAGCAGAAAAAGAAAGATTGTGGCAGTCGCTAAACACTCGGTAACCGTAGGAAACTGAGAGCAGCATCGAAAGTACAGGGGGTGAAGTAAAACTGGAAATGAGGAAAGTGGAGAGAGGATACGAAATAAATGTCGGCAACGAAAACCGAAGGATGCTTTATCGGTACGTTAGGGGCTAGAGTATAACTTAAGGAAAGTGTAGGCCCTATCGGAGATGTACATGGTAACTTGTGGGTTGATGCTGAAGATGTGGACAGGGTTCTCGATGAGCACCATGTCTCCGTCTTCACGAAGGAGAGGGACGATGCAGGCATTCTAGTTAAAGAAGAGGAGTGTGAAATATTAGATACAATAAGCGGAGCGACAGGGGAACTACCGGAGGGACTGGCAGCCTCGAAGGTGGATAAATCGCCGGGGCCGGATGGATTGTATCCCAGGCTGTTGAAGGAAGCCGGGGAGGAAATAGCGGATGCCCTGAGGATCATTTTCCGATCCTCACTGGATAGAGGCGAGGCACCAGAGGATTGGAGGGCTGCGAACGTGGTACCGTTATTTAAAAAAGGGTGCGAGGGGGATAGGCCAGAAAATGATAGGCCGGTCAGTCTGACTTCGGCGGTGGACAAATGATTGGAATCAATTCTGAGGGACGGGGTAAACTGTCACTTAAAAAGGCACAAGTTGATCAGGGATAGTCAGCATGGTTTTGTGAGGGGAAGATCTTGTCTTATTAACTTAATCAGATTTTTTGAGGAAGTGACAATGAGAATTGATGAGGGTAGCGCAGTGGATGTTGTTTACCTGGAGTTCAGTAAGGCATATGACAAGGTCCCACATGGCCGACTGGTCAGGAAAGTGAGATCTCATGGGATACAGGGGAAGGTGGCGAGTTGGGTCCAAAATTGACTCAGTGACAGGGAACAAAAGGTAATGGCCGATGGATGTTTTTGCGAATGGAAAACGGTTTCCAGTGGTGTTCCACAGGGCCCAGTGTTGGGGCCCTTGCTCTTTGCTGTGTCTATTAATGATTTGGACTTAAATGTGGGAGGTACGATTGGGAAATTTGCAGATGACACAAAAATTGGCCGTGTAGTTGACAGTGAAGAAGATAGCTGTCGACTCCAGAATGATATCAATGGTTTGGTTGGGTGGGCGGAGAAGTGGCAAATGGAATTCAATCCGGAGAAGTGTGAGGTAATGCATTGGGGGGGGTGGGAGGCAAACAAAGACAGGGAATACTCAATAAATGGAAAGTTATTGAGAGGGGTTGAGGAAGTGAGAGACCTTGGCGTGCATGTCCACAGATCCTTGAAGGTGGCAGGACAGGCGGACAAAGTGGTCAAGGGAGCGTATGGAATGCTTTCCTTTATTGGGGCGAGGTATTGAATACGAAAGCAGGGATGTAGCGCCGGAGCTGTATAAAACGCTGGTTAGGCCACAGCTGGAATTTTGTGTACGGTTCTGGTCGCCACATGTACAAGGAAGGACGTAACTGCCCTGGAGGGGAGCGCGGAGGAGATTCACAAGAATGTTGGCCGGGGCTGGAAAATTGCAGCTAGGAGGAGAGATCGGGGGTCGGCTTAGGGTCGTTTTCCTCGGAACGGGGAAGACTGAGGGGGGTGGGGGGCGTACGAAGTTTATGAAGGGCCGAGATAGGGTCGACAGGGAAGACTGGTTTCCCCCCCGCCAGCGGAGGGGTCAATTGCCGGGTGGGGGGAGGCAGAGATTTAAGGTGATGGGTGGAAGGATTAGAGGGGGACGTGAGGAGGAAACCTTTTCACCCAGAGGGCACTGGGCCGCCTGGAAGGCGCGGCCTAAGTTGGCGGTTGAGGCGAAAATGGCGAACTCCACGCGAGAGGCGCCTGGATCTGCGCCCAACGTGCTGTAACCTGCGAGGCTACGGACCAGGCGCTGGAAGGCGGGGTTAGAAAGGGCGGCTAGTTTGACTTTATCTTTCGGCCTGCGCAGACCCGACAGGCTGAATGGCCTCTCTTTCGGTGCCGTAACTTTCCTAGGGTCCTTATGACTGAGAAAGAGAGGGAGGTGGAGGGAGCGGGGGTGGGGGGAATTGAGAGAGAGAGAGAGAGAGAGGAGGACAGAGATAGGGAAGGCGGGACACTGGGCTCAATAAAAACGTGGAATGTGAGCCGGTGGCTTCCTGTGCGAACGACTGGAGATTCCCAGTTCAGATCCCGAGTCGGAAAAAAGGAGAGGAATGTTCTGCTGGCCGCGATGATGCATCATCGAAAGGTCACAGCCCGACCTCTGGCCCAGATTGCAGGCTTCAGTCAGATTTTTGCCCGAACTAGGCCGGGTTTCAGAGAACAATGTTTCTTTGGCCCGTCGTTAATTAAGAACAGAAGCGCTCCGATTCTCTGTGTGTGTGTGTGTGTGTGTGTGTGTGTGTGTGTTTTTTATACATAAACATGGGCCTTTGGTGTGGTCCCAGCGTAAATATTTGAAATATTTTCACTGCCGACTCAGTTCACAGCAGAGCTCTGCAATTATTCTCGCTGAGAATCAGCGGTTCGCACGGATGGCTGAAATCTTAAACTCCAGCCCACTCCAAATCTCAAACAGCAAGACTGAAGCTCCCCGTACACTGTCCCCAGCAAACACTCCCAGGACAGGTACAGCATGGGGTTAGATACAGAGTAAAGCGCCCTCTACACTGTCCCCATCAAACACTCTCAGGACAGGTACAGCACGGGGTCAGATATAGAATAAAGCTCCCTCTACACCGTCCCCATCAAACACTCCCAGGGCAGGTACAGCACGGGGTTAGATACAGAGTAAAGCTCCCTCTACACCGTCCACATCAAACACTCCCAGGACAGGGACAGCACGGGGTTAGATACAGAGTAAAGCGCCCTCTACACTGTCCCCATCAAACACTCTCAGGACAGGTACAGCACGGGGTTAGATATAGAATAAAGCTCCCTCTACACTGTCCCCAGCAAACACTCCCAGGACAGGTACAGCACGGGGTTAGATACAGAGTAAAGCTCCCTCTACACTGTCCCCAGCAAACACTCCGAGGACAGGTACAGCACGGGGTTAGATACAGAGTAAAGCTCCCCCTACACTCTCCCCAGCAAACATTCCCAGGACAGGTACAGCACGGGGTTAGATACAGGGTAAAGCTCCCTCTACACTGTCCCCAGCAAACACTCCCAGGGCAGGGACAGCACGGGGTTAGATGCAGCGTAAAGCTCCCTCCACACCGTCCCCATCAAACACTCCCAGGGCTGGTACAGCATGGGGTTAGATACAGAGTAAAACTCCCTCTACACCGTCCCCATCAAACACTCCCAGGGCAGGTAGAGCACGGGGTTAGATACAGAGTATAAGTCCCTCTACACCGTCCCCATCAAACACTCCCAGGGCAGGTACAGCACGGGGTTAGATACAGTAAAGCTCCCTCTACACCGTCCCCATCAAACACTCCCAGGGCAGGTACAGCACAGGGTTAGATATGGAGTAAAGCTCCCTCTACACTGTTAAAACTCAGCAGGTCTGGCAGCATCTGCGGAGAGGAATACAGTTAACGTTTCGAGTCTGTATAATTCTTCAACAGAACTAAGTAAAAATAGAAGAGAGGTGAAATATAAGCTGGTTTAAGGTGGGGTGGGACAAGTAGAGCTGGATAGAGGGCCAGTGGATGGATCCATTGTTTTACCTCTGCCTTTTAGCCTTTTTCGATTCCTTCACCCCACCCCCACTAGGGCTATCTGTACCTTGCTTGTCCTGCTTTCTACCCTTAATCAGCACATTCCTTAGATAATATCACCACCTTCAACACCTCTTTGTCCTTTTGTCTATGACATCTTTTGGTTATCTCTACCTATCACTGGCCCTCTATCCAGCTCTACTTGTCCCACCCCACCTTAAACCAGCTTATATTTCACATCTCTTCTATTTTTACTTAGTTCTGTTGAAGAATTATACGGACTCGAAACGTTAACTGTATTCCTCTCCGCAGATGCTGCCAGACCTGCTGAGTTTTTCCAGGTATTTTTGTTTTTGTTTTGGATTTCCAGCATCCGCAGCATTTTGCTTTTATCCCTCTACACTGTCCCCATCAAATACTCCCACGACAGGTACAGCACGGGGTTAGGTACAGAGTAAAGCTCCCTCTACACCATCCCCATCAAACACTCCCAGGACAGGTACAGCACGGGGTTAGATGCAGAGTAAAGCTCCCTCTACACTGTCCCCATCAAACACTCCCAGGACAGGGACAGCACGGGGTTAGATACAGAGTAAAACTCCCTCTACACTGCCCCCATCAAATACTCCCACGACATGTACAGCACGGGGTTAGATGCAAAGTAAAGCTCCCTCTACACTGTTCCCATCAAACACTCCCAGGGCAGGTACAGCACGGGGTTAGAGACAGAGTAAAGCTCCCTCTACACTGTCACCATCAAACAGTCCCAGGGCAGGTACAGCACGGGGTTAGATACAGAGTAAAACTCCCTCTACACCGTCCCCATCAAACGCTCCCAGAACAGGTACAGCACGGGGTTAGATACAGAGTAAAGCTCCCTCTACACTGTCCCCATCAAACACTCCCAGGACAGGTACAGCACGGGGTTAGATACAGAGTAAAGCTCCCTCTACACTGTCCCCATCAAACACTCCCAGGGCAGGTACAATGAGGAGTTTCAGAACTGCTTCCCTCCCCCTACCCTCTAGCCTGTCAAGCCCTAGCCCTGAGGCCTAAAGCGGGGAATTTCTGGCATTCTATTTGTGTTGTCAGGCTGGAAGGTGTATCGTGACAGCCGAACCCGTTCCCTGGGCATTTTCTGCCAGGTTGTGCCTCTCTCTGCTCGGGACAGTTTCCAGGCTGCGTTCACACTCATTAATAATTAGGCCTGCTGCCCAGAGTGGAACGATGGGGCCTGGATCACAGCCACTGCTCCCTGCAGGCTTTTCCCACCAGCTGAACAAGATTCTCAGTTTTAACCTTTACCCAAATGTGTCTTCAAAAGAACCAGGCGGACTGTTCCTATCGGAGCGGATTAACCCCCTCACCCACCTCTCTCCCAGTTACAGTCAGACACCGGGCAGCCTGTTCCTATAGGAGGGGATTAACCCCCTCACCCACCTCTTTCCCGGTTACCGGGCAGCCCGTTCCTATCGGAGGGGATTAACCCCCTCACCCACCTCTCTCCCGGTCACAGTCAGAGACTGGGCAGCCTGTTCCTATCAGAGGAGATTAACCCCCTCACCCACCTCTCTCCCGGTTACTGGACAGCCTGTTCCTATCGGAGCAGATTAACTCCCTCACCCACCTCTCTCCCAGTTACAGTCAGAGACTGGGCAGCCTGTTCCTATCGGAGGGGATTAACCCTCTCACCCACCTCTTTCCCAGGTACAGTCAGACACCAGTCAGACTGTTCAGATCAGAGGAGAATTACCCTCACGCCTACCTCTCCCAGTTACAATCAGAGACTGGGCAGCCTGTTCCTATTGGAGCGGATTAACCCTCTCACCCACCCCGCCCCAGTTACAGTCAGAGACTGGGCAGCCTGTTCCTATCAGAGGGGATTAACCCTCTCACCCACCTCTCTCCCAGTTACCGGGCAGCCTGTTCCTATCGGGAGGGATTAACCCTCTCACCCACCTCTCCCCAGTTACAGTCAGACACCGGGCAGCCTGTTCCTATCAGAGGGCATTAATCCTGTCGCCCACCTCTCCCCAATAACAGCCACATGCCAGGCGGACTGTTCCGATCGGAAGGGTTAACCCTCTCACCCACCTCTCTCCCAGTTACAGTCAGACATTGAGAAGCCTGTTCCTATCGGACTGTTCCGATCGGAGGGGTTAACCCTCTCACCCACCTCTCTCCCAGTTACAGTCAGACATTGAGAAGCCTGTTCCTATCGAATGGGATTAAGCTTCTCACCCGCCTCTCCCCATTAACTGTCACGACACCAGGCAGCCTGTTCCTATGGGAGGGAATTAACCCTCTTAACCACCACTTTGCAGTTACAGTCAGATGCCAGGCAAACTGTTCCTATCAGAGGGGAATAATGCTCACACCCACCTCTCTCCCAGTTACAATCAGACACTGGACAGCCTGTTCCTATCGGAGTGGATTAACCCTCTCAGCCACCTCTCTCCCAGTTGCAGTCAGACACGGGGTAGCCTGTTCCTATCTGGGGGGCATTAAGCTTCTCACCCGCCCCTCCCCATTAACAGTCAGAGACAAGGCAGATGGTTCCGATGTGGGGGATTAACCCTCTCACCCACCTCTCTCCCAGTTAGTCAGACACCGGGCAGCCTGTTCATATTGGAGGGGATTAAACCTCTCAACCACCTCTCTCCCAGTTGCAGTCGGACACCTGGCAGCCTCTTCCTATTGAAGGGGGTAACCCTCTCACCCGCCTCTCCCCATTAACAGTCACGCACCAAGCAGACTGTTCCGATCAGAGGAGATTTACCCTCATGCCTACCTCTCTCCCAGTTACAGCCTGACACCAGGCAGCCTCTTCATTTCAGTGGGATTAACCCTCTGAACTTCCTCTCTCCCAGTTACAGTCAGACAAGAGGCAGCCTGTTCCTATTGGAGGGGGTTATCCCTCACCCAGCTCCTCCCAGTTACAGTCAGACACGGGACAGCCTGTTCCGATGGGTGGGAATGAACCCTCTCACCCCCACCCCCCCAAGTTACAGGCAGACATGAGGCAGACTGTTCCTACCGGAGGGGATTATCCATCTCAGGCACCTCTCTCCCAGTTACAGTCAGACATGGGCAGCCTGTTCCTATCGGAGTGGACTAACCCTCTTGTTATGGCACAGCTGATGGTAAATTCTGAGCTGCTCAAGTACCAAAGGGAAATTTGAAGCAACTGCCACAACTGTCTTGCAATTCGTATTCAATTCGGAACGCGAGCCTTGAATTCCGTCCGTAATAAGACCACCGAGTCTCTTAGGTTTCTTACAAAATGAAATTTAACCTTTATTGATAAAAAAAATAATAATTTTAAGCACATACACATGTTTACAAATTACTACTACAATAAACTCTATCTCCCCTGGTTAATCTAACTCCCAGTTACACCTCCGTTAAGGCAACAGTAAAAACACACAGGTTTAAACAGACCCAGGGAAAGCACAGACCCTGGACAGTCGAATTCAGAGTGAGGTTTTCCTCAGCTTCCGTCCCTTGTAGACAGCAATTTGGGCACAGAGGCCGGAGGCTTTTCACACTTGTTAGACCTTAGAAATCCTGCCTTTACACACAGCCTCCTCTCCTTTATACATGTTCTCCCCTTTGAATGCACATTCCCATTGTTTCACTATGTCTTTGGACTTTACCTCTCTAATAACAAAAATCTATCATAGTACCAATTTGACCAGTAACCTTTGGGGAAAAATAAGCACACTGTTTCTTAACTGCTCCTGGCTAGGTTAAATATTTCACCCCCTCTTTTGAATTCAAGCTAGTCTGGGTTTATTTTAAAATGCAAATGTTCCCTTTAGATCTCACATTCTAAAACTTCACCCATATTTATCTACTTAACATTTCAGAACTAGCTTATCTTCTGATACATCAAAACCTTCAGGCCAGCTGCATTTAATTCAATTAAGTCACAAACATACACGCGCGCGCACACACACCACTATTACTCTACAATAAATTCCAAATAACTTTATGAAAATCATTATATCTTCCTGACACCACCCTTCTCCAAGTTACGGTGAGACACCAGGCAGCCCCTTCCAATTGATTGGGATTAACCATCTCACCCACCTAACTCTCACTTACAGTCAGACGCCAAGCAGCCTGTTCCTCTCGGAGGGGATAAACCCTCTCACCCGCCTCTCTTCCAGTTACAGTCAGACACCGGGCAGCCTGTTCCTATCAGAGGGGATTAAGCCTCTCACCCGCCTCTCCACATTAACAGTCAGACACAAGGCAGACTGTCCCGATCAGAAGAGATTTACCCTCTAACCCACCTCTCTCCATGATACAGTCAGACATTAGGCAGCCCGTTCCTATCACAATGGATTAACCCCATCACCCACCTCTCTCTATGATGCAGCCAGACATTGGGCAGCCTGTTTCTATTGGAGGGGATTAACCCTCACAGCCACCTCTCTCCCAGTTACAGGCAGACACAGGGCAGCCTGTTCCTATTGGAAGGGAATTAATCCTCTCGCCCACCCCTCTCCCAGTTACAGTCAGACACCGGGCAGCCTGTTCCTATCAGAAGGGAATTAACCCTCTTGCCCACCCCTCTCCCAGTTACAGTCAGACACCGGGCAGCCTGTTCTTCTCCAAGTGGATTCATCACCTCCCACCCCTGGACGCTGACTTGGCCAGGAGCCCCTGTCACTGGGTTAGTAATCCAGAGGCCCCGGGCTAATGCTCTGGTAGGGACACGGGTTCAAGTCCCACCCGTGGCAGCCGGTGGAATTTAAATTCAATTTAATAAAATCGGGAATTATGAAGCCAGTTTCAGTCACGGGCACCGTGAACACTGTCACCGATTGTGGTTTAAAAAAAACCCCATCTGGTTCACTCATGTTCCCCCTTTAGGGGTCGACGGTTCCGAGCGCTCAAACCGCTCCGCTCCGCATCCCCGCTCCATGGACCGCGGGCGGAGAGCCGCACAGAGCACGAAATTTGTGTTTCTCCGTCTCCTGAGCTGCGCGCCGGGCATCCCGGCTGAGATGACGGGCTCGCGGTGGGCATTGCTCCGCGCCCAGCCTAGCCCTTCATGTTCGGAGTGACCGAAGCTCGCTGCACTCGGAGGGCGCCCGGCTTGACCAGTGACCAGCGCTGAGTGACATTGCAAGGTGGGAGAGTAGGGTGCGGCTGCGGCCCGTCGGATTGGAGGTTTCCGACGGCCCTCCGTACCCCCTGCGCTCGAGGGATACCCTCATTCGCGGTGGGAATCCGCGCATTAGAGGGGAAAGTGTGCGGCTCTGCTCTGCACCCACCCCCCCTTCCCCCCCCCCCGCCCCCACACGCATGGCGGGTCCAGGCACTCGAGGATTATTTGACGCCTGGGCGGTGAAGGCCGCAACCAAATCACCGAGGGCCTTTCATGAACGGTGGAGCAGTCTCGATGGGCCAAATGGCCTGCTCCTGGCTCCTCTTTCTTATGATCTGATGTGGAAGGAGGGGTTAGGAGAGTTGACTCAATGAGTAAGAGAGAGAGAGATGCACAGAGGGGCTGAAGGGGAGGAGGACCAGGGGATACAGCGAGGGGAGATGTTGGCATAGTGGTAGTGTCACTGGGCTAGTGATCCGGAGGCCACAGGCTAATGCTGTGGGAGGGGGAGGGGGAGGGGGACGGGGACGGGGGCAGGATACGGGTTCAAGTCCCACCCACAGCAGCCGGTGGAATTTAAATTCAATTTAATAAAATCTGGGATCACGAAGCCAGTTTCAGTCACAGGCAACGTGACAACCGTCATCGATTGTCATTTTAAAAAAAACCCCATCTGGTTCACTCACGCCCCCCTTGAGGGAAGGGAAATCAGCCGTCCTTACCAGGCCCGGCTGACAGGTCACTCCAGGCTCCCCTCTTCCCCACCCCCACCCGCCCCACCCCGCCACAACACAGCAAAGTGCTCGAAACGTGACTGCCCCCTCAGAAACGGCCGAGTAACACACTCAGTCCCGAGGGGCGATGAGGTACGGGCAACAAATTCGGATCTTGCCAGTGATACCCGCGTCCCGCGAATAAAGCAAGGCAGGGGGGGCGGGGGCTGGGGGTTCGTCCGTGGGAGTCACGTCAGCGACGCTCGGTGCCGTGCGAGGCAGAGGGTGAGGGCTTCAGAGATTGGTGGCTGGTGTTTTGCAGCAGTAATTCGAAGCATGTGGTGAATCTGGAACCGATTATCGACGCTGTGCTGTGCAGACATCAGGATTACCGCCCCTCGCTGGAAATTTCCAGAAAACCAGCAAAAGCTCCTGCTCGGAATCCTTTTGGGGATTTCCCTGCCCGGTTCCATAAACAACACACAACTCCACACCCCCCACCCGACTCCCCCTCCCTCCGACTCCCCCTTACCCCGCCCCCCACACCATTGAGGGTTATGGGGTATATCAGAGAGTGTTACAGTGAGGGGTATAGCAGAGAGTGTTACAGTGAGGGGTGTGGGCTATATCAGAGAGTGTTACAGTGAGGGGTGTGGGGTATATCAGAGAGTGTTACAGTGAGGGGTGTGGGGTATATCAGAGAGTGTTACAGTGAGGGGTGTGGGGTATATCAGAGATTGTTACAGTGAGGGGTGTGGGGTATATCAGAGAGTGCTACAGTGAGGGGTGTGGGCTATATCAGAGAGTGTTACAGTGAGGAGTTTGGGGTATATCAGAGAGTGTTATGGTGAGGGGTATATCAGAGAGTGTTACGGTGAGGGGTGTAGATATATCAGAGGGTGTTACATTGAGGGTTGTGGGGTATATCTGAGTGTGTTGCAGTGAGGAGTGTGGGGTATATTCGAAAGTGTTATAGTGAGGGGTGTGGGGTATATCGGACAGTGTTACAGTGAGGGATTTGGGGGATATCAGAGAGTGTTACAGTGAGGGGTATGGGGTATATTAGAATTGCAATGAGGGGTGTGGGGTATATTAGAGGGGGTTACAATGAGGGCTTTGGGGTATATCAGGGAGTGTTACGGTGAGGTTTGTAAGGTGTATGATAGTGTTACAGTGAGTGGTGTGCGGTTTAGCAGAGTGTTACGGTGAGGGGTGTGGGATATATCAGACAGTTTAACTGTGAGGGGTGTGGGGTATATCAGAGAGTGTTACAGTGTGGGGTATATCAGTGAATGTTACAGTGAAGGGTGTGGGGTATATCAGCGAGTGTTACAGTGAGGGGTGTGGCATCTATCAGAGAGTGTTACAGTGAGGGGTGTAGGCTATATCAGAGAGTTTTACAGTGAGGGGTGTGAGGTATATCAGAGAGTGTTACAGTGAGGGATGTGGGGTATATCAGAGAGTGTTACAATGAGGGGTGTGAGGTATATCAGAGTGTTACAGTGAGGGGTGTGGGCTATATCAGAGAGTGTTACAGTGAGGGGTGTGGGGTATATCAGAGAGTGTTACAATGAGGGGTGTGGGGTATATCAGAAAGTGTTACAGTGAGGGGTGTGGGGTATATCAGAGTGTGTTACAGTGAACGGTGTGGGGTATATCAGAGTGTGTTATAGTGAGGGGTGTGGGGTATATCAGAGAATGTTACAGTGAGGTGTGTGGGGTATATCAGAGAGTGTTACAGTGAGGGGTGTGGGGAATATCGGACAGTGTTACAGTGAGGTGTGTGGGGTATATCAGAGAGTGTTACAGTGAGGGGTGTGGGGTATATCGACAGTGTTACAGTGAGGGATTTGGGGTATATCAGAAATTGTTAAAGTGAGGGGTGTGGGGTATATTAGAGAGAATTGCAATGAGGGGTGTGGGGTATATCAGAGAGTGTTACAGTGAGGGGTCTGGGGTATATCAGAGAGTCTTACAGTGAGGGGTGTGGGGTATATCAGAGAGTGTTACAGTGAGTGGTGTGCGGTTTAGCAGAGTGTTACGGTGAGGGGTGTGGGATATATCAGACAGTTTAACTGTGAGGGGTGTGGGGTATATCAGTGAATGTTACAGTGAGGGGTGTGGGGTATATCAGAGAGGGAAACAGTGAGGGGTGTGGGCTATATCAGCGAGTGTTACAGTGAGGGGTGTGGGGTATATCAGAGAGTGTTACAGTGAGGGGTGTGGGGTATATCAGAGAGTGTTACAGTGAGGGGTGTGGGGTATATCAGAGAGTGTTACAGTGAGGGGTGTGGGGTATATCAGAGAGTGTTACAGTGAGGGGTGTGGGGAATATCGGACAGTGTTACAGTGAGGGGTGTGGGGTATATCAGAGAGTGTTACAGTGAGGGGTGTGGGGTATATCGACAGTGTTACAGTGAGGGATTTGGGGTATATCAGAAATTGTTAAAGTGAGGGGTGTGGGGTATATTAGAGAGAATTGCAATGAGGGGTGTGGGGTATATCAGAGAGTGTTACAGTGAGGGGTCTGGGGTATATCAGAGAGTGTTACAGTGAGGGGTGTGGGGTATATCAGAGAGTGTTACAGTGAGTGGTGTGCGGTTTAGCAGAGTGTTACGGTGAGGGGTGTGGGCTATATCAGCGAGTGTTACAGTGAGTGGTGTGGGGTCTATCAAAGAGTGTTACAGTGAGGGGTGTGGGCTGTATCAGAGAGTGTTACAGTGAGGGGTGTGGGGCATATCAGAGAGTGTTACAGTGAGGGTTGTGGGGAATATCAGAGAGTGTTACAGTGAGGGGTGTGGGGTATGTCAGAGAGTGTTACAGTGAGGGGTGTGGGGTATATCAGAGAGTGTTACAGTGAGGGGTGTGGGGTATATCAGAGAGTGTTACAGTGAGGGGTGTGGGGTATATCAGAGAGTGTTACAGTGATGGTTGTGGGGTATATCAGGGAGTGTTACAGTGAGAGGTGTGGGGTATATCAGAGAGTGTTACAGTGAAGGGTGTGGGGTATATCAGAGAGTGTTACAGTGATGGGTGTGGGGTATATCAGGGAGTGTTACAGTGAGAGGTGTGGGGTATATCAGAGAGTGTTACAATGAGGGGTGTGGGGTGTATCAGAGAGTGTTACAGTGAGGGGTGCGGGGTATATCAGAGAGTGTTACAATGAGGGGTGTGGGGTGTATCGGAGTGTGTTACAGTGAGCGCTGTGTGGTATATCAGGGAGGGTGACTGTGAGGTGTCAGAGATATCAGAGAGGTTTACACTGAGGGGGGAGTGGGGCATATCACTGGATGATACATTAAGTGGTGTCGGACATATCAGCCAGCGTTACAGGGAGTCTTACACTGAAAGGTTTGGGGTACATACGTGTGTGTTACAGTAAGGGGTGTGGGGTATAACAGAGAGCGTTACGGTGAGGGGTGTAGATATATCAGAGAGTGTTACAGTGAGGGGTATATCAGAGAGTGTTACAGTGAGGGGTGTGGGGTATAACAGAGAGTGTTACGGTGAGGGGTGTAGATATATCAGAGAGTGTTACAGTGAGGGGTGTGGTGTATATCAGAAATTGTTGTAGTGAGGGGTGTGGGGTATATCGGACAGTGTTACAGTTAGGTGTGCGGGGTATATCAGAGAGTGTTACAGTGAGGGGTGTGGTGTATATCAGAAATTGTTACAATGAGCGGTTTTGTATATCAGAGAGCGTTACAATGAGGGGTGTGGGGTATATTAGAGGTGGTTACATTGAGGGCTTTGGGGTATATCGGAGAGTGTTACGGTGAGGTTTGTAAGGTGTATGATAGTGTTACAGTGAGTGGTGTGCGGTATAACAGAGTGTTACGGTGAGGGGTGTGGGATATATCAGACAGTTTAACTGTGAGGTGTGTGGGGTATATCAGAGAGTGTTACAGTGAGGGGTGTGGGGTATATCAGAGAGTGTTACAGTGAGGGGTGTGGGGTATATCAGAGAGTGTTACAGTGAGGGGTGTGGGGTATATTAGAGTGTTACAGTGTGGGGTATATCAGTGAATGTTACAGTGAGGGGTGTGGGCTATATCAGCGAGTGTTACAGTGAGGGGTGTGGGGTATATCAGAGAGTGTTACAGTGAGGGGTGTGGGGTCTATCAGAGTGTGTTACAGTGAGGGGTGTGGGGTATATCAGTGAATGTTACAGTGAGGGGTGTGGGCTATATCAGCGAGTGTTACAGTGAGTGGCGTGGGGTCTATCAGAGAGTGTTACAGTGAGGGGTGTGGTGTATATCAGAGAGTGTTACAGTGAGGGGTGTGGGGTATATCAGTGAATGTTACAGTGAGGGGTGTGGGCTATATCAGCGAGTGTTACAATGAGTGGTGTGGGGTCTATCAAAGAGTGTTACAGTGAGGGGTGTGGGCTGTATCAGAGAGTGTTACAGTGAGGGGTGTGGGGCATATCAGAGAGTGTTACAGTGAGGGTTGTGGGGAATATCAGAGAGTGTTACAGTGAGGGGTGTGGGGTATGTCAGAGAGTGTTACAGTGAGGGGTGTGGGGTATATCAGAGAGTGTTACAGTGAGGGGTGTGGGGTATGTCAGAGAGTGTTACAGTGAGGGGTGTGGGGTATATCGGACAGTGTTACAGTGAGGGGTGTGGGGTATATCAGAGAGTGTTACAGTGAGGGGTGTGGGGTATGTCAGAGAGTGTTACAGTGAGGGGTGTGGGGTATATCGGACAGTGTTACACCGAGGGGTGTATGGTATATCAGAGGATGTTACAGTGAGGGCTGTGGGGTATATCAGAATGTTACAGTGAGGAGTGTGGAGTATATCAGAGAGTGTTACAGTGAGGGGTGTGGTGTATATCAGAGAGTGTTACAGTCAGGGGTGCGGGGTTTATGAGAGCGGGGGTTACAGTGAGGGGTTTGGGGTAGTTCAGAGAATGTTTCAGTGAGACGTGTGGGGTATATCAGTGTTACAGTGAGGGATGTGGGATATATCAGCGAGTGTTACGGTGAGGGCTTTGGGGTATATTAGAGAGTCTTACACTGAGTGGTGTGGGGTATATCGGAGTGTGTTACAGCGAGGGGTGTGGGGTATATCAGAGTGTTACGGTGAGGCGTGTGGGGTATATCAGATGGTGTTACAGTGAGGCGTGTGGCGTATATCAGAGAGTGTTACAGTGTGGGGTGTGGGGTATATCAGAGAGCGTTACAGTGAGGGGCGTGGGGTATATCAGAGAGTGTTACAGTGATGGGTGTGGGGTATATCAGAGAGTGTTACAGTGATGGGTGTGGGGTATATCAGAGAATGTTACAGTGAGGGGTGTGGGGTATATCAGAGAATGTTACAGTGAGGTGTGTGGGGTATATCCGAGAGTGTTACAGTGAGGGGTGAGGGGTATATCAGTGATTGTTACAGTGAGTGGTGTGGGGTATATCAGAGAGTGTCACAGTGAGCGGTGTGGGGTATATCAGAGAGTGTTACAGTGAGGGGCGAGGGGTATATCAGAGAGTGTTACAGTGAGGGGCGTGGGTTATATCAGAGAGTGTTACAGTATGGGGTGTGGGTTATATCAGAGAGTGTTACAGTGAGGGGTGAGGTGTATATCAGTGAGTGTTACAGTGAGGGGTGTGGGGTATATCAGAAAGTGTCACAGTCGGGGGAGTTGTGGAATTCAGAGACTGTTACAATTAAGGGTGCGGGGTATATCAGAGAGTGTTACAGCCAGTGAATTGGGGTATATCAGAGAGTGTTACAGTCAGGAGAGTGGGGTGTATCAGAGTGTGTTACAATGCGAAGTGTGAGGTATATCAGAGAGTGTTACAGTGAGGGGTGTCGGGTATATCTGCGAGTGTTACAGTGAGGGGTTTGGGGTATATTAGTGTTGTTGTGAGGGTTGTGGGGTATATCGGAATGTTACAATGAGGGATGTGGGTTATATCAGAGAGTGTTACAGTGAGGGGTGTGGGGTATATCAGCGAGTGTTACGGTGAGGGCTTTGGGGTATATCAGAGAGTCTTACACTGAGTGGTGTGGGGTATATCGGAGTGTGTTACAGCGAGCGGTGTGGGGTATATCAGAGTGTTACGGTGAGGCGTGTGGGGTATATCAGATGGTGTTACAGTGAGGCGTGTGGCGTATATCAGAGAGTGTTACAGTGTGGGGTATATCAGAGAGCGTTACAGTGAGGGGCGTGGGGTATATCAGAGAGTGTTACAGTGAGGGGTGTGGGGTATATCAAAGAATGTTACAGTGAGGGGAGTTGTGGATATCAGAGAGTGTTACAGTGAGGGGTGTGGGGTATATCAGGGAGTGTTACAGCCAGGGGATTGGAGTATATCAGAGAGTGTTACAGTCAGGGCAGTGGGGTGTATCAGAGTGTGTTACAATGAGAAGTGTGAGGTATATCAGAGAGTGTTACAGTGAGTGGTGTGGGGTATATCTGCGACTGTTACAGTGAGGGGTGTGGGGTTATTCACAGTGTGTTACAGTGAACGGTTTGGGGTATATTAGAGAGTGTTATTGTGAGAGTGGTGGGGTATATCGGAATGTTACAATGAGGGATGTGGGTTATATCAGAGAGTGTTACAGTGAGGGGTGTAGGGTATATCAGCGAGTGTTACGGTGAGGGCTTTGGGGTATATCAGAGAGTGTTACACTGAGTGGTGTGGGGTATATCGGAGTGTGTTACAGTGAGGGGTGTGGGGTATATCTGAGAGTTTTACAGTGAGGGGTCAGGGGTATATCAATTAGTGTTACAGTGAGGGGTGTGGGGTATATCAGAGTGTTACAGTGAGGGGTGTGGGGTATATCAGAGAGTGTCACAGTGAGCGGTGTGGGGTATATCAGTGAGTGTTACAGTGAGGGGTGTGGGGTATATCAGAGTGTGTTACAGTGAGGGGTATATTAAAGAGTGTTACATTCAGGGTTTTGGGGTATAACAGAGAGTGTCACAGGGAGGGGTGCGGGGCATATCAGAGAGTGTTACAGTCAGGGTTGTGGGGTATATCAGAGAGTGTTACAGTGAGTAGTGTGGGGTATATTGAAGAGTGTTACATTCAGTGGTGTGGGGTATATCAGAGAGTGTTACAGTGAGGGGCGTGGGGTATATCAGAGAGTGTTACAGTGAGGGGCGTGGGGTATATCAGAGAGTGTTACAGTGAGGGGCGTGGGGTATATCAGAGAGTGTTACAGTGAGGGGTGTGGGGTATATCAAAGAATGTTACAGTGAGGGGAGTTGTGGATATCAGAGAGTGTTACAGTGAGGGGTGCGGGGTATATCAGGGAGTGTTACAGCCAGGGGATTGGAGTATATCAGAGAGTGTTACAGTCAGGGCAGTGGGGTGTATCAGAGTGTGTTACAATGAGAAGTGTGAGGTATATCAGAGAGTGTTACAGTGAGTGGTGTGGGGTATATCTGCGACTGTTACAGTGAGGGGTGTGGGGTATATCAGAGACTGTTACAGTGAGCGGTTTGGGGTATATTAGAGAGTGTTATTGTGAGAGTTGTGGGGTATATCGGAATGTTACAATGAGTGATGTGGGTTATATCAGAGAGTGTTACAGTGAGGGGTGTTGGGTATATCAGCGAGTGTTACGGTGGGGTTTGGGGTATATCAGAGAGTGTTACACTGAGTGGCGTGGGGTATATCGGAGTGTGTTACAGTGAGGGGTGTGGGGTATATCAGAGTGTTACGGTGAGGCGTGTGGGGTATATCAGAGGGTGTTAAAGTGAGGGGTGTGGGGTATATCAGAGAGTGTTACACTGAGGGGTGTGGGGTATATCAAAGACTGTTACAGTGATGGGTGTGGGGTATATCAGAGAATGTTACAGTGAGGGGTGTGGGGTATATCAGAGAGTGTAACAGTGAGGGGTGTGTGGTATATGAGAGCGTGTTACAGTGAGGGGTGTGGGGTATATCAGAGAGTGTTACAGTGAGGGGTGTGGTATATCAGAGAGTGTTACAGTGAGGGGTGTGGTATATCAGAGAGTGTTACAGTGAGGGGTGTGGGGTATATCAGAGAGTGTTACAGTGAGTGGTGTGGGGTATATCAGAGAGTGTTACAGTGATGGGTGTGGGGTATATCAGAGAATGTTACAGTGAGGGGTGTGGGGTATATCAGAGAGTGTTACAGTGAGGGGTGAGGCGTAAATGTGAGGGGGTCACAGTGAGGGGTGTGGTGTATATGAGAGAGAGGGGTACATTGAGGGATATGAGATATATGAGCGAGGGGGTTAGAACGAGGGGTGTGGGGTATATAAGAGACGAGGTTACAGTGAGGGGTGTGGGGTATATCTGAGAGTTTTACAGTGAGGGGTATATCAATGAGTGTTACAGTGAGGGTTGTGGGGTATATCAGAGTGTTACAGTGAGGGGTGTGGGGTATATCAGAGAGTGTCACAGTGAGGGTTCTGGGGTATATCAGAGAATGTAACAGTGAGGGGTGTGGGGTATATCAGAGAGTGTTACAGTGAGTGGTGTGGGGTATATCAGAGAGTGTTACAGCCAGGGGATTGGGTTATATCAGAGAGTGTTACATTCAGGGCAGTGGGGTGTATCAGAGTGTGTTACAATGAGAAGTGTGAGGTATATCAGAGAGTGTTACAGTGAGTGGTGTGGGATATATCTGCGACTGTTACAGTGAGGGGTGTGGGGTTATTCACAGTGTGTTACAGTGAGCGGTTTGGGGTATATTAGAGAGTGTTATTGTGAGAGTTGTGGGGTATATCGGAATGTTACAATGAGGGATGTGGGTTATATCAGAGAGTGTTACAGTGAGGGGTGTAGGGTATATCAGCGAGTGTTACGGTGAGGGCTTTGGGGTATATCAGAGAGTGTTACACTGAGTGGTGTGGGGTATATCGGAGTGTTTTACAGTGAGGGGTCAGGGGTATATCAATTAGTGTTACAGTGAGGGGTGTGGGGTATATCAGAGTGTTACAGTGAGGGGTGTGGGGTATATCAGAGAGTGTCACAGTGAGCGGTGTGGGGTATATCAGAGAGTGTTACAGTGAGGGGCGAGGGGTATATCAGAGAGTGTTACAGTGAGGGGCGTGGGTTATATCAGAGAGTGTTACAGTGAGGGGTGTGGGGTATATCGGACAGTGTTACAGTGAGGGGTGTGGGGTATATCAGAGAGTGTTACAGTGAGGGGTGTGGGGTATGTCAGAGAGTGTTACAGTGAGGGGTGTGGGGTATATCGGACAGTGTTACACCGAGGGGTGTATGGTATATCAGAGGATGTTACAGTGAGGGCTGTGGGGTATATCAGAATGTTACAGTGAGGAGTGTGGAGTATATCAGAGAGTGTTACAGTGAGGGGTGTGGTGTATATCAGAGAGTGTTACAGTCAGGGGTGCGGGGTTTATGAGAGCGGGGGTTACAGTGAGGGGTTTGGGGTAGTTCAGAGAATGTTTCAGTGAGACGTGTGGGGTATATCAGTGTTACAGTGAGGGATGTGGGATATATCAGCGAGTGTTACGGTGAGGGCTTTGGGGTATATTAGAGAGTCTTACACTGAGTGGTGTGGGGTATATCGGAGTGTGTTACAGCGAGGGGTGTGGGGTATATCAGAGTGTTACGGTGAGGCGTGTGGGGTATATCAGATGGTGTTACAGTGAGGCGTGTGGCGTATATCAGAGAGTGTTACAGTGTGGGGTGTGGGGTATATCAGAGAGCGTTACAGTGAGGGGCGTGGGGTATATCAGAGAGTGTTACAGTGATGGGTGTGGGGTATATCAGAGAGTGTTACAGTGATGGGTGTGGGGTATATCAGAGAATGTTACAGTGAGGGGTGTGGGGTATATCAGAGAATGTTACAGTGAGGTGTGTGGGGTATATCCGAGAGTGTTACAGTGAGGGGTGAGGGGTATATCAGTGATTGTTACAGTGAGTGGTGTGGGGTATATCAGAGAGTGTCACAGTGAGCGGTGTGGGGTATATCAGAGAGTGTTACAGTGAGGGGCGAGGGGTATATCAGAGAGTGTTACAGTGAGGGGCGTGGGTTATATCAGAGAGTGTTACAGTATGGGGTGTGGGTTATATCAGAGAGTGTTACAGTGAGGGGTGAGGTGTATATCAGTGAGTGTTACAGTGAGGGGTGTGGGGTATATCAGAAAGTGTCACAGTCGGGGGAGTTGTGGAATTCAGAGACTGTTACAATTAAGGGTGCGGGGTATATCAGAGAGTGTTACAGCCAGTGAATTGGGGTATATCAGAGAGTGTTACAGTCAGGAGAGTGGGGTGTATCAGAGTGTGTTACAATGCGAAGTGTGAGGTATATCAGAGAGTGTTACAGTGAGGGGTGTCGGGTATATCTGCGAGTGTTACAGTGAGGGGTTTGGGGTATATTAGTGTTGTTGTGAGGGTTGTGGGGTATATCGGAATGTTACAATGAGGGATGTGGGTTATATCAGAGAGTGTTACAGTGAGGGGTGTGGGGTATATCAGCGAGTGTTACGGTGAGGGCTTTGGGGTATATCAGAGAGTCTTACACTGAGTGGTGTGGGGTATATCGGAGTGTGTTACAGCGAGCGGTGTGGGGTATATCAGAGTGTTACGGTGAGGCGTGTGGGGTATATCAGATGGTGTTACAGTGAGGCGTGTGGCGTATATCAGAGAGTGTTACAGTGTGGGGTATATCAGAGAGCGTTACAGTGAGGGGCGTGGGGTATATCAGAGAGTGTTACAGTGAGGGGTGTGGGGTATATCAAAGAATGTTACAGTGAGGGGAGTTGTGGATATCAGAGAGTGTTACAGTGAGGGGTGCGGGGTATATCAGGGAGTGTTACAGCCAGGGGATTGGAGTATATCAGAGAGTGTTACAGTCAGGGCAGTGGGGTGTATCAGAGTGTGTTACAATGAGAAGTGTGAGGTATATCAGAGAGTGTTACAGTGAGTGGTGTGGGGTATATCTGCGACTGTTACAGTGAGGGGTGTGGGGTTATTCACAGTGTGTTACAGTGAACGGTTTGGGGTATATTAGAGAGTGTTATTGTGAGAGTGGTGGGGTATATCGGAATGTTACAATGAGGGATGTGGGTTATATCAGAGAGTGTTACAGTGAGGGGTGTAGGGTATATCAGCGAGTGTTACGGTGAGGGCTTTGGGGTATATCAGAGAGTGTTACACTGAGTGGTGTGGGGTATATCGGAGTGTGTTACAGTGAGGGGTGTGGGGTATATCTGAGAGTTTTACAGTGAGGGGTCAGGGGTATATCAATTAGTGTTACAGTGAGGGGTGTGGGGTATATCAGAGTGTTACAGTGAGGGGTGTGGGGTATATCAGAGAGTGTCACAGTGAGCGGTGTGGGGTATATCAGTGAGTGTTACAGTGAGGGGTGTGGGGTATATCAGAGTGTGTTACAGTGAGGGGTATATTAAAGAGTGTTACATTCAGGGTTTTGGGGTATAACAGAGAGTGTCACAGGGAGGGGTGCGGGGCATATCAGAGAGTGTTACAGTCAGGGTTGTGGGGTATATCAGAGAGTGTTACAGTGAGTAGTGTGGGGTATATTGAAGAGTGTTACATTCAGTGGTGTGGGGTATATCAGAGAGTGTTACAGTGAGGGGCGTGGGGTATATCAGAGAGTGTTACAGTGAGGGGCGTGGGGTATATCAGAGAGTGTTACAGTGAGGGGCGTGGGGTATATCAGAGAGTGTTACAGTGAGGGGTGTGGGGTATATCAAAGAATGTTACAGTGAGGGGAGTTGTGGATATCAGAGAGTGTTACAGTGAGGGGTGCGGGGTATATCAGGGAGTGTTACAGCCAGGGGATTGGAGTATATCAGAGAGTGTTACAGTCAGGGCAGTGGGGTGTATCAGAGTGTGTTACAATGAGAAGTGTGAGGTATATCAGAGAGTGTTACAGTGAGTGGTGTGGGGTATATCTGCGACTGTTACAGTGAGGGGTGTGGGGTATATCAGAGACTGTTACAGTGAGCGGTTTGGGGTATATTAGAGAGTGTTATTGTGAGAGTTGTGGGGTATATCGGAATGTTACAATGAGTGATGTGGGTTATATCAGAGAGTGTTACAGTGAGGGGTGTTGGGTATATCAGCGAGTGTTACGGTGGGGTTTGGGGTATATCAGAGAGTGTTACACTGAGTGGCGTGGGGTATATCGGAGTGTGTTACAGTGAGGGGTGTGGGGTATATCAGAGTGTTACGGTGAGGCGTGTGGGGTATATCAGAGGGTGTTAAAGTGAGGGGTGTGGGGTATATCAGAGAGTGTTACACTGAGGGGTGTGGGGTATATCAAAGACTGTTACAGTGATGGGTGTGGGGTATATCAGAGAATGTTACAGTGAGGGGTGTGGGGTATATCAGAGAGTGTAACAGTGAGGGGTGTGTGGTATATGAGAGCGTGTTACAGTGAGGGGTGTGGGGTATATCAGAGAGTGTTACAGTGAGGGGTGTGGTATATCAGAGAGTGTTACAGTGAGGGGTGTGGTATATCAGAGAGTGTTACAGTGAGGGGTGTGGGGTATATCAGAGAGTGTTACAGTGAGTGGTGTGGGGTATATCAGAGAGTGTTACAGTGATGGGTGTGGGGTATATCAGAGAATGTTACAGTGAGGGGTGTGGGGTATATCAGAGAGTGTTACAGTGAGGGGTGAGGCGTAAATGTGAGGGGGTCACAGTGAGGGGTGTGGTGTATATGAGAGAGAGGGGTACATTGAGGGATATGAGATATATGAGCGAGGGGGTTAGAACGAGGGGTGTGGGGTATATAAGAGACGAGGTTACAGTGAGGGGTGTGGGGTATATCTGAGAGTTTTACAGTGAGGGGTATATCAATGAGTGTTACAGTGAGGGTTGTGGGGTATATCAGAGTGTTACAGTGAGGGGTGTGGGGTATATCAGAGAGTGTCACAGTGAGGGTTCTGGGGTATATCAGAGAATGTAACAGTGAGGGGTGTGGGGTATATCAGAGAGTGTTACAGTGAGTGGTGTGGGGTATATCAGAGAGTGTTACAGCCAGGGGATTGGGTTATATCAGAGAGTGTTACATTCAGGGCAGTGGGGTGTATCAGAGTGTGTTACAATGAGAAGTGTGAGGTATATCAGAGAGTGTTACAGTGAGTGGTGTGGGATATATCTGCGACTGTTACAGTGAGGGGTGTGGGGTTATTCACAGTGTGTTACAGTGAGCGGTTTGGGGTATATTAGAGAGTGTTATTGTGAGAGTTGTGGGGTATATCGGAATGTTACAATGAGGGATGTGGGTTATATCAGAGAGTGTTACAGTGAGGGGTGTAGGGTATATCAGCGAGTGTTACGGTGAGGGCTTTGGGGTATATCAGAGAGTGTTACACTGAGTGGTGTGGGGTATATCGGAGTGTTTTACAGTGAGGGGTCAGGGGTATATCAATTAGTGTTACAGTGAGGGGTGTGGGGTATATCAGAGTGTTACAGTGAGGGGTGTGGGGTATATCAGAGAGTGTCACAGTGAGCGGTGTGGGGTATATCAGAGAGTGTTACAGTGAGGGGCGAGGGGTATATCAGAGAGTGTTACAGTGAGGGGCGTGGGTTATATCAGAGAGTGTACAGTATGGGGTGTGGGTTATATCAGAGAGTGTTACAGTGAGGGGTGAGGTGTATATCAGAAAGTGTCACAGTCGGGGGAGTTGTGGAATTCAGAGACTGTTACAATTAAGGGTGCGGGGTATATCAGAGAGTGTTACAGCCAGGGGATTGGGTTATATCAGAGAGTGTTACATTCAGGGCAGTGGGGTGTATCAGAGTGTGTTACAATGAGAAGTGTGAGGTATATCAGAGAGTGTTACAGTGAGTGGTGTGGGGTATATCTGCGACTGTTACAGTGAGGGGTGTGGGGTTATTCACAGTGTGTTACAGTGAGCGGTTTGGGGTATATTAGAGAGTGTTATTGTGAGAGTTGTGGGGTATATCGGAATGTTACAATGAGGGATGTGGGTTATATCAGAGAGTGTTACAGTGAGGGGTGTAGGGTATATCAGCGAGTGTTACGGTGAGGGCTTTGGGGTATATCAGAGAGTGTTACACTGAGTGGTGTGGGGTATATCGGAGTGTTTTACAGTGAGGGGTCAGGGGTATATCAATTAGTGTTACAGTGAGGTGTGTGGGGTATATCAGAGAGTGTTACAGTGAGGGGTGAGGGGTATATCAGTGATTGTTACAGTGAGGGGTGTGGGGTATATCAGAGAGTGTCACAGTGAGCGGTGTGGGGTATATCAGAGAGTGTTACAGTGAGGGGCGAGGGGTATATCAGAGAGTGTTACAGTGAGGGGCGTGGGTTATATCAGAGAGTGTACAGTATGGGGTGTGGGTTATATCACAGAGTGTTACAGTGAGGGGTGAGGTGTATATCAGTGAGTGTTACAGTGAGGGGTGTGGGGTATATCAGAAAGTGTCACAGTCGGGGGAGTTGTGGAATTCAGAGACTGTTACAATTAAGGGTGCGGGGTATATCAGAGAGTGTTACAGCCAGTGAATTGGGGTATATCAGAGAGTGTTACAGTCAGGAGAGTGGGGTGTATCAGAGTGTGTTACAATGAGAAGTGTGAGGTATATCAGAGAGTGTTACAGTGAGGGGTGTCGGGTATATCTGCGAGTGTTACAGTGAGGGGTTTGGGGTATATTAGTGTTGTTGTGAGGGTTGTGGGGTATATCGGAATGTTACAATGAGGGATGTGGGTTATATCAGAGAGTGTTACAGTGAGGGGTGTGGGGTATATCAGCGAGTGTTACGGTGAGGGCTTTGGGGTATATCAGAGAGTCTTACACTGAGTGGTGTGGGGTATATCGGAGTGTGTTACAGCGAGGGGTGTGGGGTATATCAGAGTGTTACGGTGAGGCGTGTGGGGTATATCAGATGGTGTTACAGTGAGGCGTGTGGCGTATATCAGAGAGTGTTACAGTGTGGGGTGTGGGGTATATCAGAGAGCGTTACAGTGAGGGGCGTGGGGTATATCAGAGAGTGTTACAGTGAGGGGTGTGGGGTATATCAGAGAGTGTTACAGTGATGGGTGTGGGGTATATCAGAGAATGTTACAGTGAGGGGTGTGGGGTATATCAGAGAATGTTACAGTGAGGTGTGTGGGGTATATCAGAGAGTGTTACAGTGAGGGGTGAGGGGTATATCAGTGATTGTTACAGTGAGGGGTGTGGGGTATATCAGAGAGTGTCACAGTGAGCGGTGTGGGGTATATCAGAGAGTGTTACAGTGAGGGGCGAGGGGTATATCAGAGAGTGTTACAGTGAGGGGCGTGGGTTATATCAGAGAGTGTACAGTATGGGGTGTGGGTTATATCAGAGAGTGTTACAGTGAGGGGTGAGGTGTATATCAGTGAGTGTTACAGTGAGGGGTGTGGGGTATATCAGAAAGTGTCACAGTCGGGGGAGTTGTGGAATTCAGAGACTGTTACAATTAAGGGTGCGGGGTATATCAGAGAGTGTTACAGCCAGTGAATTGGGGTATATCAGAGAGTGTTACAGTCAGGAGAGTGGGGTGTATCAGAGTGTGTTACAATGAGAAGTGTGAGGTATATCAGAGAGTGTTACAGTGAGGGGTGTCGGGTATATCTGCGAGTGTTACAGTGAGGGGTTTGGGGTATATTAGTGTTGTTGTGAGGGTTGTGGGGTATATCGGAATGTTACAATGAGGGATGTGGGTTATATCAGAGAGTGTTACAGTGAGGGGTGTGGGGTATATCAGCGAGTGTTACGGTGAGGGCTTTGGGGTATATCAGAGAGTCTTACACTGAGTGGTGTGGGGTATATCGGAGTGTGTTACAGCGAGGGGTGTGGGGTATATCAGAGTGTTACAGTGAGGTGTGTGGGGTATATCAGATGGTGTTACAGTGAGGCGTGTGGCGTATATCAGAGAGTGTTACAGTGTGGGGTGTGGGGTATATCAGAGAACGTTACAGTGAGGGGCGTGGGGTATATCAGAGAGTGTTACAGTGAGGGGTGTGGGGTATATCAGAGAGTGTTACAGTGATGGGTGTGGGGTATATCAGAGAATGTTACAGTGAGGGGTGTGGGGTATATCAGAGAGTGTCACAGTGAGCGGTGTGGGGTATATCAGTGAGTGTTACAGTGAGGGGTGTGGGGTATATCAGAGTGTGTTACAGTGAGGGGTATATTAAAGAGTGTTACATTCAGGGTTTTGGGGTATAACAGAGAGTGTCACAGGGAGGGGTGCGGGGCATATCAGAGAGTGTTACTGTCAGGGTTGTGGGGTATATCAGAGAGTGTTACAGTGAGTAGTGTGGGGTATATTGAAGAGTGTTACATTCAGTGGTGTGGGGTATATCAGAGAGTGTTACAGCCAGTGAATTGGGGTATATCAGAGAGTGTTACAGTCAGGAGAGTGGGGTGTATCAGAGTGTGTTACAATGAGAAGTGTGAGGTATATCAGAGAGTGTTACAGTGAGGGGTGTCGGGTATATCTGCGAGTGTTACAGTGAGGGGTTTGGGGTATATTAGTGTTGTTGTGAGGGTTGTGGGGTATATCGGAATGTTACAATGAGGGATGTGGGTTATATCAGAGAGTGTTACAGTGAGGGGTGTGGGGTATATCAGCGAGTGTTACGGTGAGGGCTTTGGGGTATATCAGAGAGTCTTACACTGAGTGGTGTGGGGTATATCGGAGTGTGTTACAGCGAGGGGTGTGGGGTATATCAGAGTGTTACGGTGAGGCGTGTGGGGTATATCAGATGGTGTTACAGTGAGGCGTGTGGCGTATATCAGAGAGTGTTACAGTGTGGGGTGTGGGGTATATCAGAGAGCGTTACAGTGAGGGGCGTGGGGTATATCAGAGAGTGTTACAGTGAGGGGTGTGGGGTATATCAGAGAGTGTTACAGTGATGGGTGTGGGGTATATCAGAGAATGTTACAGTGAGGGGTGTGGGGTATATCAGAGAATGTTACAGTGAGGTGTGTGGGGTATATCAGAGAGTGTTACAGTGAGGGGTGAGGGGTATATCAGTGATTGTTACAGTGAGGGGTGTGGGGTATATCAGAGAGTGTCACAGTGAGCGGTGTGGGGTATATCAGAGAGTGTTACAGTGAGGGGCGAGGGGTATATCAGAGAGTGTTACAGTGAGGGGCGTGGGTTATATCAGAGAGTGTACAGTATGGGGTGTGGGTTATATCAGAGAGTGTTACAGTGAGGGGTGAGGTGTATATCAGTGAGTGTTACAGTGAGGGGTGTGGGGTATATCAGAAAGTGTCACAGTCGGGGGAGTTGTGGAATTCAGAGACTGTTACAATTAAGGGTGCGGGGTATATCAGAGAGTGTTACAGCCAGTGAATTGGGGTATATCAGAGAGTGTTACAGTCAGGAGAGTGGGGTGTATCAGAGTGTGTTACAATGAGAAGTGTGAGGTATATCAGAGAGTGTTACAGTGAGGGGTGTCGGGTATATCTGCGAGTGTTACAGTGAGGGGTTTGGGGTATATTAGTGTTGTTGTGAGGGTTGTGGGGTATATCGGAATGTTACAATGAGGGATGTGGGTTATATCAGAGAGTGTTACAGTGAGGGGTGTGGGGTATATCAGCGAGTGTTACGGTGAGGGCTTTGGGGTATATCAGAGAGTCTTACACTGAGTGGTGTGGGGTATATCGGAGTGTGTTACAGCGAGGGGTGTGGGGTATATCAGAGTGTTACGGTGAGGCGTGTGGGGTATATCAGATGGTGTTACAGTGAGGCGTGTGGCGTATATCAGAGAGTGTTACAGTGTGGGGTGTGGGGTATATCAGAGCGTTACAGTGAGGGGCGTGGGGTATATCAGAGAGTGTTACAGTGAGGGGTGTGGGGTATATCAGAGAGTGTTACAGTGATGGGTGTGGGGTATATCAGAGAATGTTACAGTGAGGGGTGTGGGGTATATCAGAGAATGTTACAGTGAGGTGTGTGGGGTATATCGGAGAGTGTTACAGTGAGGGGTGAGGGGTATATCAGTGATTGTTACAGTGAGGGGTGTGGGGTATATCAGAGAGTGTCACAGTGAGCGGTGTGGGGTATATCAGAGAGTGTTACAGTGAGGGGCGAGGGGTATATCAGAGAGTGTTACAGTGAGGGGCGTGGGTTATATCAGAGAGTGTACAGTATGGGGTGTGGGTTATATCAGAGAGTGTTACAGTGAGGGGTGAGGTGTATATCAGTGAGTGTTACAGTGAGGGGTGTGGGGTATATCAGAAAGTGTCACAGTCGGGGGAGTTGTGGAATTCAGAGACTGTTACAATTAAGGGTGCGGGGTATATCAGAGAGTGTTACAGCCAGTGAATTGGGGTATATCAGAGAGTGTTACAGTCAGGAGAGTGGGGTGTATCAGAGTGTGTTACAATGAGAAGTGTGAGGTATATCAGAGAGTGTTACAGTGAGGGGTGTCGGGTATATCTGCGAGTGTTACAGTGAGGGGTTTGGGGTATATTAGTGTTGTTGTGAGGGTTGTGGGGTATATCGGAATGTTACAATGAGGGATGTGGGTTATATCAGAGAGTGTTACAGTGAGGGGTGTGGGGTATATCAGCGAGTGTTACGGTGAGGGCTTTGGGGTATATCAGAGAGTCTTACACTGAGTGGTGTGGGGTATATCGGAGTGTGTTACAGCGAGGGGTGTGGGGTATATCAGAGTGTTACAGTGAGGTGTGTGGGGTATATCAGATGGTGTTACAGTGAGGCGTGTGGCGTATATCAGAGAGTGTTACAGTGTGGGGTGTGGGGTATATCAGAGAACGTTACAGTGAGGGGCGTGGGGTATATCAGAGAGTGTTACAGTGAGGGGTGTGGGGTATATCAGAGAGTGTTACAGTGATGGGTGTGGGGTATATCAGAGAATGTTACAGTGAGGGGTGTGGGGTATATCAGAGAGTGTCACAGTGAGCGGTGTGGGGTATATCAGTGAGTGTTACAGTGAGGGGTGTGGGGTATATCAGAGTGTGTTACAGTGAGGGGTATATTAAAGAGTGTTACATTCAGGGTTTTGGGGTATAACAGAGAGTGTCACAGGGAGGGGTGCGGGGCATATCAGAGAGTGTTACTGTCAGGGTTGTGGGGTATATCAGAGAGTGTTACAGTGAGTAGTGTGGGGTATATTGAAGAGTGTTACATTCAGTGGTGTGGGGTATATCAGTGAGTGTTACAGTGAGGGGCGTGGGGTATATCAGAGAGTGTTACAGTGAGGGGCGTGGGGTATATCAGAGAGTGTTACAGTGAGGGGCGTGGGGTATATCAGAGAGTGTTACAGTGAGGGGTGTGGGGTATATCAAAGAATGTTACAGTGAGGGGAGTTGTGGATATCAGAGAGTGTTACAGTGAGGGGTGCGGGGTATATCAGGGAGTGTTACAGCCAGGGGATTGGAGTATATCAGAGAGTGTTACAGTCAGGGCAGTGGGGTGTATCAGAGTGTGTTACAATGAGAAGTGTGAGGTATATCAGAGAGTGTTACAGTGAGTGGTGTGGGGTATATCTGCGACTGTTACAGTGAGGGGTGTGGGGTATATCAGAGACTGTTACAGTGAGCGGTTTGGGGTATATTAGAGAGTGTTATTGTGAGAGTTGTGGGGTATATCGGAATGTTACAATGAGTGATGTGGGTTATATCAGAGAGTGTTACAGTGAGGGGTGTTGGGTATATCAGCGAGTGTTACGGTGGGGTTTGGGGTATATCAGAGAGTGTTACACTGAGTGGCGTGGGGTATATCGGAGTGTGTTACAGTGAGGGGTGTGGGGTATATCAGAGTGTTACGGTGAGGCGTGTGGGGTATATCAGAGGGTGTTAAAGTGAGGGGTGTGGGGTATATCAGAGAGTGTTACACTGTGGGGTGTGGGGTATATCAAAGACTGTTACAGTGATGGGTGTGGGGTATATCAGAGAATGTTACAGTGAGGGGTGTGGGGTATATCAGAGAGTGTAACAGTGAGGGGTGTGTGGTATATGAGAGCGTGTTACAGTGAGGGGTGTGGGGTATATCAGAGAGTGTTACAGTGAGGTGCGTGGGGTATATCAGAGAGTGTTACAGTGAGGGGCGTGGGGTATATCAGAGAGTGTTACAGTGAGGGGTGTGGGGTATATCAAAGAATGTTACAGTGAGGGGAGTTGTGGATATCAGAGAGTGTTACAGTGAGGGGTGCGGGGTATATCAGGGAGTGTTACAGCCAGGGGATTGGAGTATATCAGAGAGTGTTACAGTCAGGGCAGTGGGGTGTATCAGAGTGTGTTACAATGAGAAGTGTGAGGTATATCAGAGAGTGTTACAGTGAGTGGTGTGGGGTATATCTGCGACTGTTACAGTGAGGGGTGTGGGGTATATCAGAGACTGTTACAGTGAACGGTTTGGGGTATATTAGAGAGTGTTATTGTGAGAGTTGTGGGGTATATCGGAATGTTACAATGAGTGATGTGGGTTATATCAGAGAGTGTTACAGTGAGGGGTGTTGGGTATATCAGCGAGTGTTACGGTGGGGTTTGGGGTATATCAGAGAGTGTTACTCTGAGTGGCGTGGGGTATATCGGAGTGTGTTACAGTGAGGGGTGTGGGGTATATCAGAGTGTTACGGTGAGGCGTGTGGGGTATATCAGAGGGTGTTAAAGTGAGGGGTGTGAGGTATATCAGAGAGTGTAACAGTGAGGGGTGTGGGGTATATCAGAGAGTGTTACAGTGAGTGGTGTGGGGTATATCAGAGAGTGTAACAGTGAGGGGTGTGTGGTATATGAGAGCGTGTTACAGTGAGGGGTGTGGGGTATATCAGAGAGTGTTACAGTGAGGGGTGTGGTATATCAGAGAGTGTTACAGTGAGGGGTGTGGTATATCAGAGAGTGTTACAGTGAGGGGTGTGGGGTATATCAGAGAGTGTTACAGTGATGGGTGTGGGGTATATCAGAGAATGTTACAGTGAGGGGTGTGGGGTATATCAGAGAGTGTTACAGTGAGGGGTGAGGGGTAAATGTGAGGGGGTCACAGTGAGGGGTGTGGTGTATATGAGAGAGAGGGGTACATTGAGGGATATGAGATATATGAGCGAGGGGGTTAGAACGAGGGGTGTGGGGTATATAAGAGACGAGGTTACAGTGAGGGGTGTGGGGTATATCTGAGAGTTTTACAGTGAGGGGTGAGGGGTATATCAATGAGTGTTACAGTGAGGGTTGTGGGGTATATCAGAGTGTTACAGTGAGGGGTGTGGGGTATATCAGAGAGTGTCACAGTGAGGGTTGTAGGGTATATCAGAGAATGTAACAGTGAGGGGTGTGGGGTATATCAGAGAGTGTTACAGTGAGTGGTGTGGGGTATATCAGAGAGTGTTACAGCCAGGGGATTGGGTTATATCAGAGAGTGTTACATTCAGGGCAGTGGGGTGTATCAGAGTGTGTTACAATGAGAAGTGTGAGGTATATCAGAGAGTGTTACAGTGAGTGGTGTGGGGTATATCTGCGACTGTTACAGTGAGGGGTGTGGGGTTATTCACAGTGTGTTACAGTGAGCGGTTTGGGGTATATTAGAGAGTGTTATTGTGAGAGTTGTGGGGTATATCGGAATGTTACAATGAGGGATGTGGGTTATATCAGAGAGTGTTACAGTGAGGGGTGTAGGGTATATCAGCGAGTGTTACGGTGAGGGCTTTGGGGTATATCAGAGAGTGTTACACTGAGTGGTGTGGGGTATATCGGAGTGTTTTACAGTGATGGGTCAGGGGTATATCAATTAGTGTTACAGTGAGGGGTGTGGGGTATATCAGAGTGTTACAGTGAGGGGTGTGGGGTATATCAGAGAGTGTCACAGTGAGCGGTGTGGGGTATATCAGAGAGTGTTACAGTGAGGGGCGAGGGGTATATCAGAGAGTGTTACAGTGAGGTGCGTGGGTTATATCAGAGAGTGTACAGTATGGGGTGTGGGTTATATCAGAGAATGTTACAGTGAGGGGTGAGGTGTATATCAGAAAGTGTCACAGTCGGGGGAGTTGTGGAATTCAGAGACTGTTACAATTAAGGGTGCGGGGTATATCAGAGAGTGTCACAGCCAGTGAATTGGGGTATATCAGAGAGTGTTACAGTCAGGAGAGTGGGGTGTATCAGAGTGTGTTACAATGAGAAGTGTGAGGTATATCAGAGAGTGTTACAGTGAGGGGTGTCGGGTATATCTGCGAGTGTTACAGTGAGGGGTTTGGGGTAGATTAGTGTTGTTGTGAGGGTTGTGGGGTATATCGGAATGTTACAATGAGGGATGTGGGTTATATCAGAGAGTGTTACAGTGAGGGGTGTGGGGTATATCAGCGAGTGTTACGGTGAGGGCTTTGGGGTATATCAGAGAGTCTTACACTGAGTGGTGTGGGGTATATCGGAGTGTGTTACAGCGAGGGGTGTGGGGTATATCAGAGTGTTACGGTGAGGCGTGTGGGGTATATCAGATGGTGTTACAGTGAGGCGTGTGGCGTATATCAGAGAGTGTTACAGTGTGGGGTGTGGGGTATATCAGAGAGCGTTACAGTGAGGGGCGTGGGGTATATCAGAGAGTGTTACAGTGAGGGGTGTGGGGTATATCAGAGAGTGTTACAGTGATGGGTGTGGGGTATATCAGAGAATGTTACAGTGAGGGGTGTGGGGTATATCAGAGAATGTTACAGTGAGGTGTGTGGGGTATATCAGAGAGTGTTACAGTGAGGGGTGAGGGGTATATCAGTGATTGTTACAGTGAGGGGTGTGGGGTATATCAGAGAGTGTCACAGTGAGCGGTGTGGGGTATATCAGAGAGTGTTACAGTGAGGGGCGAGGGGTATATCAGAGAGTGTTACAGTGAGGGGCGTGGGTTATATCAGAGAGTGTTACAGTATGGGGTGTGGGTTATATCAGAGAGTGTTACAGTGAGGGGTGAGGTGTATATCAGTGAGTGTTACAGCGAGGGGTGTGGGGTATATCAGAAAGTGTCACAGTCGGGGGAGTTGTGGAATTCAGAGACTGTTACAATTAAGGGTGCGGGGTATATCAGAGAGTGTTACAGCCAGTGAATTGGGGTATATCAGAGAGTGTTACAATCAGGAGAGTGGGGTGTATCAGAGTGTGTTACAATGCGAAGTGTGAGGTATATCAGAGAGTGTTACAGTGAGGGGTGTCGGGTATATCTGCGAGTGTTACAGTGAGGGGTTTGGGGTATATTAGTGTTGTTGTGAGGGTTGTGGGGTATATCGGAATGTTACAATGAGGGATGTGGGTTATATCAGAGAGTGTTACAGTGAGGGGTGTGGGGTATATCAGCGAGTGTTACGGTGAGGGCTTTGGGGTATATCAGAGAGTCTTACACTGAGTGGTGTGGGGTATATCGGAGTGTGTTACAGCGAGGGGTGTGGGGTATATCAGAGTGTTACAGTGAGGCGTGTGGGGTATATCAGATGGTGTTACAGTGAGGCGTGTGGCGTATATCAGAGAGTGTTACAGTGTGGGGTATATCAGAGAGCGTTACAGTGAGGGGCGTGGGTTATATCAGAGAGTGTTACAGTGAGGGGTGTGGGGTATATCAAAGAATGTTACAGTGAGGGGAGTTGTGGATATCAGAGAGTGTTACAGTGAGGGGTGCGGGGTATATCAGGGAGTGTTACAGCCAGGGGATTGGAGTATATCAGAGAGTGTTACAGTCAGGGCAGTGGGGTGTATCAGAGTGTGTTACAATGAGAAGTGTGAGGTATATCAGCGAGTGTTACAGTGAGTGGTGTGGGGTATATCTGCGACTGTTACAGTGAGGGGTGTGGGGTATATCAGAGACTGTTACAGTGAGCGGTTTGGGGTATATTAGAGAGTGTTATTGTGAGAGTTGTGGGGCATGTCGGAATGTTACAATGAGTGATGTGGGTTATATCAGAGAGTGTTACAGTTAGGGGTGTTGGGTATATCAGCGAGTGTTACGGTGAGGGCTTTGGGGTATATCAGAGAGTGTTACACTGAGTGGCGTGGGGTATATCGGAGTGTGTTACAGTGAGGGGTGTGGGGTATATCAGAGTGTTACGGTGAGGCGTGTGGGGTATATCAAAGACTGTTACAGTGATGGGTGTGGGGTATATCAGAGAATGTTACAGTGAGGGGTGTGGGGTATATCAGAGAGTGTTACAGTGAGGGGTGTGGTATATCAGAGAGTGTTACAGTGAGGGGTGTGGTATATCAGAGAGTGTTACAGTGAGGGGTGTGGGGTATATCAGAGAGTGTTACACTGAGGGGTGTGGGGTATATCAAAGACTGTTACAGTGATGGGTGTGGGGTATATCAGAGAATGTTACAGTGAGGGTTGTGGGGTATATCGGAATGTTACAATGAGGGATGTGGGTTATATCAGAGAGTGTTACAGTGAGGGGTGTGGGGTATATCAGCGAGTGTTACGGTGAGGGCTTTGGGGTATATCAGAGAGTCTTACACTGAGTGGTGTGGGGTATATCGGAGTGTGTTACAGCGAGGGGTGTGGGGTATATCAGAGTGTTACAGTGAGGCGTGTGGGGTATATCAGATGGTGTTACAGTGAGGCGTGTGGCGTATATCAGAGAGTGTTACAGTGTGGGGTGTGGGGTATATCAGAGAGCGTTACAGTGAGGGGCGTGGGGTATATCAGAGAGTGTTACAGTGAGGGGTGTGGGGTATATCAGAGAGTGTTACAGTGATGGGTGTGGGGTATATCAGAGAATGTTACAGTGAGGGGTGTGGGGTATATCAGAGAGTGTCACAGTGAGCGGTGTGGGGTATATCAGTGAGTGTTACAGTGAGGGGTGTGGGGTATATCAGAGTGTGTTACAGTGAGGGGTTTATTAAAGAGTGTTACATTCAGGGTTTTGGGGTATAACAGAGAGTGTCACAGGGAGGGGTGCGGGGCATATCAGAGAGTGTTACAGCCAGGGTTGTGGGGTATATCAGAGAGTGTTACAGTGAGTAGTGTGGGGTATATTGAAGAGTGTTACATTCAGTGGTGTGGGGTATATCAGAGAGTGTTACAGTGAGGGGCGTGGGGTATATCAGAGAGTGTTACAGTGAGGGGCGTGGGGTATATCTGCGACTGTTACAGTGAGGGGTGTGGGGTATATCAGAGAGTGTTACAGTGAGGGGTGAGGGGTAAATGTGAGGGGGTCACAGTGAGGGGTGTGGTGTATATGAGAGAGAGGGGTACATTGAGGGATATGAGATATATGAGCGAGGGGGTTAGAACGAGGGGTGTGGGGTATATAAGAGACGAGGTTACAGTGAGGGGTGTGGGGTATATCTGAGAGTTTTACAGTGAGGGGTGAGGGGTATATCAATGAGTGTTACAGTGAGGGTTGTGGGGTATATCAGAGTGTTACAGTGAGGGGTGTGGGGTATATCAGAGAGTGTCACAGTGAGGGTTGTGGGGTATATCAGAGAATGTAACAGTGAGGGGTGTGGGGTATATCAGAGAGTGTTACAGTGAGTGGTGTGGGGTATATCAGAGAGTGTTACAGCCAGGGGATTGGGTTATATCAGAGAGTGTTACATTCAGGGCAGTGGGGTGTATCAGAGTGTGTTACAATGAGAAGTGTGAGGTATATCAGAGAGTGTTACAGTGAGTGGTGTGGGGTATATCTGCGACTGTTACAGTGAGGGGTGTGGGGTTATTCACAGTGTGTTACAGTGAGCGGTTTGGGGTATATTAGAGAGTGTTATTGTGAGAGTTGTGGGGTATATCGGAATGTTACAATGAGGGATGTGGGTTATATCAGAGAGTGTTACAGTGAGGGGTGTAGGGTATATCAGCGAGTGTTACGGTGAGGGCTTTGGGGTATATCAGAGAGTGTTACACTGAGTGGTGTGGGGTATATCGGAGTGTTTTACAGTGAGGGGTCAGGGTTATATCAATTAGTGTTACAGTGAGGGGTGTGGGGTATATCAGAGTGTTACAGTGAGGGGTGTGGGGTATATCAGAGAGTGTCACAGTGAGCGGTGTGGGGTATATCAGAGAGTGTTACAGTGAGGGGCGAGGGGTATATCAGAGAGTGTTACAGTGAGGGGCGTGGGTTATATCAGAGAGTGTACAGTATGGGGTGTGGGTTATATCAGAGAGTGTTATAGTGAGGGGTGAGGTGTATATCAGAAAGTGTCACAGTCGGGGGAGTTGTGGAATTCAGAGACTGTTACAATTAAGGGTGCGGGGTATATCAGAGAGTGTTACAGCCAGTGAATTGGGGTATATCAGAGAGTGTTACAGTCAGGAGAGTGGGGTGTATCAGAGTGTGTTACAATGAGAAGTGTGAGGTATATCAGAGAGTGTTACAGTGAGGGGTGTCGGGTATATCTGCGAGTGTTACAGTGAGGGGTTTGGGGTATATTAGTGTTGTTGTGAGGGTTGTGGGGTATATCGGAATGTTACAATGAGGGATGTGGGTTATATCAGAGAGTGTTACAGTGAGGGGTGTGGGGTATATCAGCGAGTGTTACGGTGAGGGCTTTGGGGTATATCAGAGAGTCTTACACTGAGTGGTGTGGGGTATATCGGAGTGTGTTACAGCGAGGGGTGTGGGGTATATCAGAGTGTTACGGTGAGGCGTGTGGGGTATATCAGATGGTGTTACAGTGAGGCGTGTGGCGTATATCAGAGAGTGTTACAGTGTGGGGTGTGGGGTATATCAGAGAGCGTTACAGTGAGGGGCGTGGGGTATATCAGAGAGTGTTACAGTGAGGGGTGTGGGGTATATCAGAGAGTGTTACAGTGATGGGTGTGGGGTATATCAGAGAATGTTACAGTGAGGGGTGTGGGGTATATCAGAGAATGTTACAGTGAGGGGTGTGGGGTATATCAGTGAGTGTTACAGTGAGGGGTGAGGGGTATATCAGTGATTGTTACAGTGAGGGGTGTGGGGTATATCAGAGAGTGTTACAGTGAGGGGTGTGGGTTATATCAGAGAATGTTTCAGTGATGGGTGTGGGGTATATCAGAGAATGTTACAGTGAGGGGTGTGGGTTATATCAGAGAGTGTAAGAGTGAGGTGTGTGGGGCATATCAGAGAGTGTTACAGTGAGTGGTGTGAGGTATATCAGAGAGTGTAACAGTGAGGGGTGAGAGGTATATGAGAGGGGGTTACAGTGAGGGGTGTGGTGTATATGAGAGAGGGGGGTACATTGAGGTATATGAGCGAGTGTGTTAGAATGAGGGGTGTGCGGTATATAAGAGACGAGGTTACAGTGAGGGGTGTGGGCTATATCAGAGAGTGTTACAGTGAGGGGTGAGGGGTATATCAGTGAGTGTTACAGTGAGCGGTGTGGGGTATATCAGAGTGTGTTACAGTGAGGGGTATATTAAAGAGTGTTACATTCTGGGTTTTGGGGTATAACAGAGAGTGTCACAGGGAGGGGTGCGGGGCATATCAGAGAGTGTTACGGTCAGGGTTGTGGGGTATATCAGAGATTGTTAGTGAGTAGTGTGGGGTATATTGAAGAGTGTTACATTCAGTGGTGTGGGGTATATCAGAGAGTGTTACAGTGAGGGGCGTGGGGTATATCAGAGAGTGTTACAGTGAGGGGCGTGGGGTATATCAGAGAGTGTTACAGTGAGGGGCGTGGGGTATATCAGAGAGTGTTACAGTGAGGGGCGTGGGGTATATCAGAGAGTGTTACAGTGAGGGGTGTGGGGTATATCAAAGAATGTTACAGTGAGGGGAGTTGTGGATATCAGAGAGTGTTACAGTGAGGGGTGCGGGCTATATCAGGGAGTGTTACAGCCAGGGGATTGGAGTATATCAGAGAGTGTTACAGTCAGGGCAGTGGGGTGTATCAGAGTGTGTTACAATGAGAAGTGTGAGGTATATCAGAGAGTGTTACAGTGAGTGGTGTGGGGTATATCTGCGACTGTTACAGTGAGGGGTGTGGGGTATATCAGAGACTGTTACAGTGAGCGGTTTGGGGTATATTAGAGACTGTTATTGTGAGAGTTGTGGGGTATATCGGAATGTTACAATGAGTGATGTGGGTTATATCAGAGAGTGTTACAGTGAGGGGTGTTGGGTATATCAGCGAGTGTTACGGTGAGGGCTTTGGGGTATATCAGAGAGTGTTACACTGAGTGGTGTGGGGTATATCGGAGTGTGTTACAGTGAGGGGCGTGGGGTATATCAGAGTGTTACGGTGAGGCGTGTGGGGTATATCAGAGGGTGTTAAAGTGAGGGGTGTGGGGTATATCAGAGAGTGTTACAGTGAGGGGTGTGGGGTATATCAGAGAGTGTTACAGTGATGGGTGTGGGGTATATCAGAGAATGTTACAGTGAGGGGTGTGGGGTATATCATAGAGTGTTACAGTGAGGGGTGTGGTATATCAGAGAGTGTTACAGTGAGGGGTGTGGTATATCAGAAAGTGTTACAGTGAGGGGTGTGGGGTATATCAGAGAGTGTTACAGTGGGGGGTGTGGGGTATATCAGAGAGTGTTACAGTGATGGGTGTGGGGTATATCAGAGAATGTTACAGTGAGTGGTGTGGGGTATATCAGAGAGTGTAACAGTGAGGGGTGAGGGGTATATGAGAGGGGGTTACAGTGAGGGGTGTTGGGTATATCAGAGAGTGTTACAGTGAGGGGTGAGGGGTAAATGTGAGGGGGTTACAGTGAAGGGTGTGGTGTATTTGAGAGAGAGGGGTACATTGAGGGATATGAGGTATATGAGCGAGGGGGTTAGAACGAGGGGTGTGGGGTATATAAGAGACGAGGTTACAGTGAGGGGTGTGGGGTATATCTGAGAGTTTTACAGTGAGGGGTGAGGGGTATATCAATGAGTGTTACAGTGAGGAGTGTGGGGTATATCAGAGTGTTACAGTGAGGGGTGTGGGGTACATCAGAGAGTGTCACAGTGATGGGTGTGGGGTATATCAGAGAATGTTACAGTGAGTGGTGTGGGGTATATCAGAGAGTGTAACAGTGAGGGGTGAGGGGTATATGAGAGGGGGTTACAGTGAGGGGTGCGGGGTATATCAGAGAGTGTTACAGTGAGGGGTGAAGGGTATATGAGAGGGGGTTACAGTGAGGGGTGTGGTGTATATGAGAGAGGGGGGTACATTGAGGGATATGAGGTATATGAGCGAGGGTGTTAGAATGAGGGGTGTGGGGTATATAAGAGACGAGGTTACAGTGAGGAGTGTGGGGTATATCATAGACTGTTACAGTGAGGGGTGAGGGGTATATCAGTGAGGGTTACAGTGAGGGGTGTGGGGTATATCAAAGTGTCACAGTGATGGGTGTGGGGTATGTCAGGGAGTTACAATGAGGGGTGTGGGGTATATCAGAGTGTTACAGTGTGGGGTTAATCAGACAGTGTTACAGTGAGGGTTGTGGGGTATATCAGAGAGTGTTACAGTGAGGGGTGTGGGGTATATCAGAGAGTATTAGAGTGAGGGGTATATGAAAGAGGGGGTTACAGTGATGGGTGTGGGGTATCTCAGAGAGTGTTACAGTGAGGAGTGTGGGGCATATCACACGGTATTACATTGAATGTTGTGGGGTATATCAGAGAGTGTTACATTCAGTGGTGTGGGGTATATCAGAGAGTGTCATGGTGAGGAATACGGGGTATATCAGAGAGTGCTACAGCGAGCGGTGTGGGGTATATCAGAGAGTGTTACAGTGAGAAGCGTGGGGTATATCAGATAGTGTTACAGTGAGGGGTGTGGAGTATATCAGAGAGTTTTACAGGGTGTGGTTTGGGGTAAAACAGAGTGTTACAGTGAGGGGTGTGGGGTACATCAGAGAGTGTTACAGCGAGGGGAGTGGGGTATATCAGAGTGTGTTACAATGAGAAGTGTGGGGTATATCAGAGAGTGTTACAGTGAGGGTTGTGGGGTATATTAGAGAGTGTTATTTTGAGGGTTGTGGGGTATATCGAAATGTTACAATGACGGATGTGGGTTATAGCACAGAGTGTTGCATTTAGGGGTGTGGGGCATATCAGAGAGTGTTACAGTCAGGGGAGTGGGGTATATCAGAGTGTGTTACAATGAGAAGTGTGGAGTATATCAGATAGTGTTACGGTGAGGGGTGTGGAGTATATCAGAGAGTGTTACAGGGTGGGGTTTGGGGTAAAACAGAGTGTTACAGTGAGGGGTGTGGGGTACATCAGAGAGTGTTACAGCGAGGGGTGTGGGTTATATCAGAGAGTGTTATAGTGAGGGGAGTGGGGTATATCAGAGTGTGTTACAATGAGAAGTGTGGGGTATATCAGAGAGTGTTACAGTGAGGGCTGTTGTGTATATTCGAGAGTGTTACAGTGAGGGGTGTTGGGTATATCAGCGAGTGTTACAGTGAGGGGTTTATCTGAGCGTGTTACAGTGAGGGTTGTGGGGTATATTAGAAAGTGTTATTGTGAGGGTTGTGGGGTATATCGAAATGTTACAATGAGGGATGCGGGTTATATCACAGAGTGTTACATTTAGGGGTGTGGGGCATATCAGAGAGTGTTACATTGAGGGATGTGGGGTATTTCAGAGTGGGATATAGTGACGTTTGTCGGTTATGTGAGATAGTCTTCCAGTGAGGGGCGTGGGGCATATCTTGGACTGTTACAGTGATGGGTGTGGGGTATGTCAGCGTGTGATACATTGAGGCGTGTAGGGTGTATCAGAGAATGTTAGATTGACGGGTGTGGGGTATGTGACAGAGTCTTACAGTGAGGGGTCTGGCTTATATCAGAGAATGTTACAGTGAGTTGTGTCGGGCATATCAGAGAATGTTAAAGTGACGGGTGTGGGGTATATCAGAGAGTGTTATTGTGAGGGGTGTGGCTTTTTCGGAGAATGTTACATGGAGGAGTTTGTGGTATATCGAAGAGTGTTACAGTGAGGGGTGTGGAGTATATCTGAGAGTGTTACAGTGAGGGGTGCGGCGAATATCAGAGAGTGTTACAGTGAGGGGTGTGGGGTATATCAGAGGATGTTACAGCGAGGGGTGTTGGGTATATCAGAGAGTGTTACAGTGAGGGGTGTGGGGTATATTAGAGGATGTTACAGTGAGAGGTGTGGGGTATATCAGAGAGTGTTACAGTGAGGTTTGTGGGGTATATCAGAGAGTGTCATAGTGAGGGGTGTAGGGTATATCAGAGTGTTACAGTGAGGTGTGTGGGGTATATCAGAGAGTGTTACAGTCAGGTGTGTGGGGTATCTCAGAGAATGTTACAGTGAGGGGTGTTAGATATATCAGAGAGTGTTACAGTGAGGGGTGTGGGGTATATCAGAGGATGTTACAGTGAGAGGTGTGGGGTATATCAGAGAGTGTTACAGTGAGGGTTGTGGGGTATATCAGAGAGTGTTACAGTGAGGGATGTGGGTTATATCAGAGAGTGTTACAGTGAGGGGTGTGGGGTATATCAGACAGTCTTATAATCAGGTGTGTGGGGTATCTCAGAGAGTGTTACAGTGAGGGGTGAGGGGTATATCAGAGTGTGTTACAATGAGGGGTGTGGGGTATATCAGAGTGTTACACTGAGGGGTGTGGGGTATATCAGAGTGTTACAGTGAGGGGTGTGGGGTATATCAGAGGATGTTACAGTGAGGGGTGTGGGGTATATCAGAGTGTTACAGTGAGGGGTGTGGGGTATATCAGAGGATGTTACAGTGAGAGGTGTGAGGTATATCAGAGAGTGTTACAGTGAGGGGTGTGGTGTATCTCAGAGTGTTACAGTGAGGAGTGTGGGGTATATCAGAGAGTGTTACAGTGAGGGGTGAGGGGTATATGAGCGGGGGTTACAGTGCGCGGTGTGGTGTATATGAGAGAGGGGGGTACATTGAGGGATATGAGGTCTATGAGCGAGGGGGTTAGAATGAGGGGTGTGGGGTATATAAGAGACGAGGTTACAGTGAGGGGTGTGGGGTATATCAGAGAGTGTTACAGTGAGGGGTGAGGGGTATATCAGTGAGTGTTACAGTGAGGGGTGTGGGGTATATCAGAAAATGTCACTGTGAGGGGTGTGGGGTATATCAGGGAGTTACAGTGAGGGGTGTGGGGTATATCAGAGAGTGTAACAGTGAGGGGTGTGGGGTATATCAGAGAGTGTTACAGTGAGGGGTGTGGGGTATATCAGAGTGTGTTACAGTGAGGGGTATATTAAAGAGTGTTACATTCAGGGTTTTGGGGTATAACAGAGAGTGTCACAGGGAGGGGTGCGGGGCATATCAGAGAGTGTTACAGTCAGGGTTGTGGGGTATATCAGAGAGTGTTACAGTGAGTAGTGTGGGGTATATTGAAGAGTGTTACATTCAGTGGTGTGGGGTATATCAGAGAGTGTTACAGTGAGGGGCGTGGGGTATATCAGAGAGTGTTACAGTGAGGGGCGTGGGGTATATTAGAGAGTGTTACAGTGAGGGGCGTGGGGTATATCAGAGAGTGTTACAGTGAGGGGTGTGGGGTATATCAAAGAATGTTACAGTGAGGGGAGTTGTGGATATCAGAGAGTGTTACAGTGAGGGGTGCGGGGTATATCAGGGAGTGTTACAGCCAGGGGATTGGAGTATATCAGAGAGTGTTACAGTCAGGGCAGTGGGGTGTATCAGAGTGTGTTACAATGAGAAGTGTGAGGTATATCAGCGAGTGTTACAGTGAGTGGTGTGGGGTATATCTGCGACTGTTACAGTGAGGGGTGTGGGGTATATCAGAGACTGTTACAGTGAGCGGTTTGGGGTATATTAGAGAGTGTTATTGTGAGAGTTGTGGGGCATGTCGGAATGTTACAATGAGTGATGTGGGTTATATCAGAGAGTGTTACAGTTAGGGGTGTTGGGTATATCAGCGAGTGTTACGGTGAGGGCTTTGGGGTATATCAGAGAGTGTTACACTGAGTGGCGTGGGGTATATCAGAGAGCGTTACAGTGAGGGGTGTGGGGTATATCAGAGTGTTACGGTGAGGCGTGTGGGGTATATCAAAGACTGTTACAGTGATGGGTGTGGGGTATATCAGAGAATGTTACAGTGAGGGGTGTGGGGTATATCAGAGAGTGTTACAGTGAGGGGTGTGGTATATCAGAGAGTGTTACAGTGAGGGGTGTGGTATATCAGAGAGTGTTACAGTGAGGGGTGTGGGGTATATCAGAGAGTGTTACACTGAGGGGTGTGGGGTATATCAAAGACTGTTACAGTGATGGGTGTGGGGTATATCAGAGAATGTTACAGTGAGGGTTGTGGGGTATATCGGAATGTTACAATGAGGGATGTGGGTTATATCAGAGAGTGTTACAGTGAGGGGTGTGGGGTATATCAGCGAGTGTTACGGTGAGGGCTTTGGGGTATATCAGAGAGTCTTACACTGAGTGGTGTGGGGTATATCGGAGTGTGTTACAGCGAGGGGTGTGGGGTATATCAGAGTGTTACAGTGAGGCGTGTGGGGTATATCAGATGGTGTTACAGTGAGGCGTGTGGCGTATATCAGAGAGTGTTACAGTGTGGGGTGTGGGGTATATCAGAGAGCGTTACAGTGAGGGGCGTGGGGTATATCAGAGAGTGTTACAGTGAGGGGTGTGGGGTATATCAGAGAGTGTTACAGTGATGGGTGTGGGGTATATCAGAGAATGTTACAGTGAGGGGTGTGGGGTATATCAGAGAGTGTCACAGTGAGCGGTGTGGGGTATATCAGTGAGTGTTACAGTGAGGGGTGTGGGGTATATCAGAGTGTGTTACAGTGAGGGGTTTATTAAAGAGTGTTACATTCAGGGTTTTGGGGTATAACAGAGAGTGTCACAGGGAGGGGTGCGGGGCATATCAGAGAGTGTTACAGCCAGGGTTGTGGGGTATATCAGAGAGTGTTACAGTGAGTAGTGTGGGGTATATTGAAGAGTGTTACATTCAGTGGTGTGGGGTATATCAGAGAGTGTTACAGTGAGGGGCGTGGGGTATATCAGAGAGTGTTACAGTGAGGGGCGTGGGGTATATCTGCGACTGTTACAGTGAGGGGTGTGGGGTATATCAGAGAGTGTTACAGTGAGGGGTGAGGGGTAAATGTGAGGGGGTCACAGTGAGGGGTGTGGTGTATATGAGAGAGAGGGGTACATTGAGGGATATGAGATATATGAGCGAGGGGGTTAGAACGAGGGGTGTGGGGTATATAAGAGACGAGGTTACAGTGAGGGGTGTGGGGTATATCTGAGAGTTTTACAGTGAGGGGTGAGGGGTATATCAATGAGTGTTACAGTGAGGGTTGTGGGGTATATCAGAGTGTTACAGTGAGGGGTGTGGGGTATATCAGAGAGTGTCACAGTGAGGGTTGTGGGGTATATCAGAGAATGTAACAGTGAGGGGTGTGGGGTATATCAGAGAGTGTTACAGTGAGTGGTGTGGGGTATATCAGAGAGTGTTACAGCCAGGGGATTGGGTTATATCAGAGTGTGTTACATTCAGGGCAGTGGGGTGTATCAGAGTGTGTTACAATGAGAAGTGTGAGGTATATCAGAGAGTGTTACAGTGAGTGGTGTGGGGTATATCTGCGACTGTTACAGTGAGGGGTGTGGGGTTATTCACAGTGTGTTACAGTGAGCGGTTTGGGGTATATTAGAGAGTGTTATTGTGAGAGTTGTGGGGTATATCGGAATGTTACAATGAGGGATGTGGGTTATATCAGAGAGTGTTACAGTGAGGGGTGTAGGGTATATCAGCGAGTGTTACGGTGAGGGCTTTGGGGTATATCAGAGAGTGTTACACTGAGTGGTGTGGGGTATATCGGAGTGTTTTACAGTGAGGGGTCAGGGGTATATCAATTAGTGTTACAGTGAGGGGTGTGGGGTATATCAGAGTGTTACAGTGAGGGGTGTGGGGTATATCAGAGAGTGTCACAGTGAGCGGTGTGGGGTATATCAGAGAGTGTTACAGTGAGGGGCGAGGGGTATATCAGAGAGTGTTACAGTGAGGGGCGTGGGTTATATCAGAGAGTGTACAGTATGGGGTGTGGGTTATATCAGAGAGTGTTACAGTGAGGGGTGAGGTGTATATCAGAAAGTGTCACAGTCGGGGGAGTTGTGGAATTCAGAGACTGTTACAATTAAGGGTGCGGGGTATATCAGAGAGTGTTACAGCCAGTGAATTGGGGTATATCAGAGAGTGTTACAGTCAGGAGAGCGGGGTGTATCAGAGTGTGTTACAATGAGAAGTGTGAGGTATATCAGAGAGTGTTACAGTGAGGGGTGTCGGGTATATCTGCGAGTGTTACAGTGAGGGGTTTGGGGTATATTAGTGTTGTTGTGAGGGTTGTGGGGTATATCGGAATGTTACAATGAGGGATGTGGGTTATATCAGAGAGTGTTACAGTGAGGGGTGTGGGGTATATCAGCGAGTGTTACGGTGAGGGCTTTGGGGTATATCAGAGAGTCTTACACTGAGTGGTGTGGGGTATATCGGAGTGTGTTACAGCGAGGGGTGTGGGGTATATCAGAGTGTTACGGTGAGGCGTGTGGGGTATATCAGATGGTGTTACAGTGAGGCGTGTGGCGTATATCAGAGAGTGTTACAGTGTGGGGTGTGGGGTATATCAGAGAGCGTTACAGTGAGGGGCGTGGGGTATATCAGAGAGTGTTACAGTGAGGGGTGTGGGGTATATCAGAGAGTGTTACAGTGATGGGTGTGGGGTATATCAGAGAATGTTACAGTGAGGGGTGTGGGGTATATCAGAGAATGTTACAGTGAGGTGTGTGGGGTATATCAGAGAGTGTTACAGTGAGGGGTGAGGGGTATATCAGTGATTGTTACAGTGAGGGGTGTGGGGTATATCAGAGAGTGTCACAGTGAGCGGTGTGGGGTATATCAGAGAGTGTTACAGTGAGGGGCGAGGGGTATATCAGAGAGTGTTACAGTGAGGGGCGTGGGTTATATCAGAGAGTGTTACAGTATGGGGTGTGGGTTATATCAGAGAGTGTTACAGTGAGGGGTGAGGTGTATATCAGTGAGTGTTACAGTGAGGGGTGTGGGGTATATCAGAAAGTGTCACAGTCGGGGGAGTTGTGGAATTCAGAGACTGTTACAATTAAGGGTGCGGGGTATATCAGAGAGTGTTACAGCCAGTGAATTGGGGTATATCAGAGAGTGTTACAGTCAGGAGAGTGGGGTGTATCAGAGTGTGTTACAATGCGAAGTGTGAGGTATATCAGAGAGTGTTACAGTGAGGGGTGTCGGGTATATCTGCGAGTGTTACAGTGAGGGGTTTGGGGTATATTAGTGTTGTTGTGAGGGTTGTGGGGTATATCGGAATGTTACAATGAGGGATGTGGGTTATATCAGAGAGTGTTACAGTGAGGGGTGTGGGGTATATCAGCGAGTGTTACGGTGAGGGCTTTGGGGTATATCAGAGAGTCTTACACTGAGTGGTGTGGGGTATATCGGAGTGTGTTACAGCGAGGGGTGTGGGGTATATCAGAGTGTTACAGTGAGGCGTGTGGGGTATATCAGATGGTGTTACAGTGAGGCGTGTGGCGTATATCAGAGAGTGTTACAGTGTGGGGTATATCAGAGAGCGTTACAGTGAGGGGCGTGGGGTATATCAGAGAGTGTTACAGTGAGGGGTGTGGGGTATATCAGAGAGTGTTACAGTGATGGGTGTGGGGTATATCAGAGAATGTTACAGTGAGGGGTGTGGGGTATATCAGAGAATGTTACAGTGAGGGGTGTGGGGTATATCAGTGAGTGTTACAGTGAGGGGTGAGGGGTATATCAGTGATTGTTACAGTGAGGGGTGTGGGGTATATCAGAGAGTGTTACAGTGAGGGGTGTGGGGTATATCAGAGAATGTTTCAGTGATGGGTGTGGGGTATATCAGAGAATGTTACAGTGAGGGGTGTGGGTTATATCAGAGAGTGTAAGAGTGAGGTGTGTGGGGCATATCAGAGAGTGTTACAGTGAGTGGTGTGAGGTATATCAGAGAGTGTAACAGTGAGGGGTGAGAGGTATATGAGAGGGGGTTACAGTGAGGGGTGTGGTGTATATGAGAGAGGGGGGTACATTGAGGTATATGAGCGAGTGTGTTAGAATGAGGGGTGTGCGGTATATAAGAGACGAGGTTACAGTGAGGGGTGTGGGCTATATCAGAGAGTGTTACAGTGAGGGGTGAGGGGTATATCAGTGAGTGTTACAGTGAGCGGTGTGGGGTATATCAGAGTGTGTTACAGTGAGGGGTATATTAAAGAGTGTTACATTCTGGGTTTTGGGGTATAACAGAGAGTGTCACAGGGAGGGGTGCGGGGCATATCAGAGAGTGTTACGGTCAGGGTTGTGGGGTATATCAGAGATTGTTAGTGAGTAGTGTGGGGTATATTGAAGAGTGTTACATTCAGTGGTGTGGGGTATATCAGAGAGTGTTACAGTGAGGGGCGTGGGGTATATCAGAGAGTGTTACAGTGAGGGGCGTGGGGTATATCAGAGAGTGTTACAGTGAGGGGCGTGGGGTATATCAGAGAGTGTTACAGTGAGGGGCGTGGGGTATATCAGAGAGTGTTACAGTGAGGGGTGTGGGGTATATCAAAGAATGTTACAGTGAGGGGAGTTGTGGATATCAGAGAGTGTTACAGTGAGGGGTGCGGGCTATATCAGGGAGTGTTACAGCCAGGGGATTGGAGTATATCAGAGAGTGTTACAGTCAGGGCAGTGGGGTGTATCAGAGTGTGTTACAATGAGAAGTGTGAGGTATATCAGAGAGTGTTACAGTGAGTGGTGTGGGGTATATCTGCGACTGTTACAGTGAGGGGTGTGGGGTATATCAGAGACTGTTACAGTGAGCGGTTTGGGGTATATTAGAGATTGTTATTGTGAGAGTTGTGGGGTATATCGGAATGTTACAATGAGTGATGTGGGTTATATCAGAGAGTGTTACAGTGAGGGGTGTTGGGTATATCAGCGAGTGTTACGGTGAGGGCTTTGGGGTATATCAGAGAGTGTTACACTGAGTGGTGTGGGGTATATCGGAGTGTGTTACAGTGAGGGGCGTGGGGTATATCAGAGTGTTACGGTGAGGCGTGTGGGGTATATCAGAGGGTGTTAAAGTGAGGGGTGTGGGGTATATCAGAGAGTGTTACACTGAGGGGTGTGGGGTATATCAGAGAGTGTTACAGTGATGGGTGTGGGGTATATCAGAGAATGTTACAGTGAGGGGTGTGGGGTATATCATAGAGTGTTACAGTGAGGGGTGTGGTATATCAGAGAGTGTTACAGTGAGGGGTGTGGTATATCAGAAAGTGTTACAGTGAGGGGTGTGGGGTATATCAGAGAGTGTTACAGTGAGGGGTGTGGGGTATATCAGAGAGTGTTACAGTGATGGGTGTGGGGTATATCAGAGAATGTTACAGTGAGTGGTGTGGGGTATATCAGAGAGTGTAACAGTGAGGGGTGAGGGGTATATGAGAGGGGGTTACAGTGAGGGGTGTTGGGTATATCAGAGAGTGTTACAGTGAGGGGTGAGGGGTAAATGTGAGGGGGTTACAGTGAAGGGTGTGGTGTATTTGAGAGAGAGGGGTACATTGAGGGATATGAGGTATATGAGCGAGGGGGTTAGAACGAGGGGTGTGGGGTATATAAGAGACGAGGTTACAGTGAGGGGTGTGGGGTATATCTGAGAGTTTTACAGTGAGGGGTGAGGGGTATATCAATGAGTGTTACAGTGAGGAGTGTGGGGTATATCAGAGTGTTACAGTGAGGGGTGTGGGGTACATCAGAGAGTGTCACAGTGATGGGTGTGGGGTATATCAGAGAATGTTACAGTGAGTGGTGTGGGGTATATCAGAGAGTGTAACAGTGAGGGGTGAGGGGTATATGAGAGGGGGTTACAGTGAGGGGTGCGGGGTATATCAGAGAGTGTTACAGTGAGGGGTGAAGGGTATATGAGAGGGGGTTACAGTGAGGGGTGTGGTGTATATGAGAGAGGGGGGTACATTGAGGGATATGAGGTATATGAGCGAGGGTGTTAGAATGAGGGGTGTGGGGTATATAAGAGACGAGGTTACAGTGAGGAGTGTGGGGTATATCATAGACTGTTACAGTGAGGGGTGAGGGGTATATCAGTGAGGGTTACAGTGAGGGGTGTGGGGTATATCAAAGTGTCACAGTGATGGGTGTGGGGTATGTCAGGGAGTTACAATGAGGGGTGTGGGGTATATCAGAGTGTTACAGTGTGGGGTTAATCAGACAGTGTTACAGTGAGGGTTGTGGGGTATATCAGAGAGTGTTACAGTGAGGGGTGTGGGGTATATCAGAGAGTATTAGAGTGAGGGGTATATGAAAGAGGGGGTTACAGTGATGGGTGTGGGGTATCTCAGAGAGTGTTACAGTGAGGAGTGTGGGGCATATCACACGGTATTACATTGAATGTTGTGGGGTATATCAGAGAGTGTTACATTCAGTGGTGTGGGGTATATCAGAGAGTGTCATGGTGAGGAATACGGGGTATATCAGAGAGTGCTACAGCGAGCGGTGTGGGGTATATCAGAGAGTGTTACAGTGAGAAGCGTGGGGTATATCAGATAGTGTTACAGTGAGGGGTGTGGAGTATATCAGAGAGTTTTACAGGGTGTGGTTTGGGGTAAAACAGAGTGTTACAGTGAGGGGTGTGGGGTAGATCAGAGAGTGTTACAGCGAGGGGAGTGGGGTATATCAGAGTGTGTTACAATGAGAAGTGTGGGGTATATCAGAGAGTGTTACAGTGAGGGTTGTGGGGTATATTAGAGAGTGTTATTTTGAGGGTTGTGGGGTATATCGAAATGTTACAATGACGGATGTGGGTTATAGCACAGAGTGTTGCATTTAGGGGTGTGGGGCATATCAGAGAGTGTTACAGTCAGGGGAGTGGGGTATATCAGAGTGTGTTACAATGAGAAGTGTGGAGTATATCAGATAGTGTTACGGTGAGGGGTGTGGAGTATATCAGAGAGTGTTACAGGGTGGGGTTTGGGGTAAAACAGAGTGTTACAGTGAGGGGTGTGGGGTACATCAGAGAGTGTTACAGCGAGGGGTGTGGGTTATATCAGAGAGTGTTATAGTGAGGGGAGTGGGGTATATCAGAGTGTGTTACAATGAGAAGTGTGGGGTATATCAGAGAGTGTTACAGTGAGGGCTGTTGTGTATATTCGAGAGTGTTACAGTGAGGGGTGTTGGGTATATCAGCGAGTGTTACAGTGAGGGGTTTATCTGAGCGTGTTACAGTGAGGGTTGTGGGGTATATTAGAAAGTGTTATTGTGAGGGTTGTGGGGTATATCGAAATGTTACAATGAGGGATGCGGGTTATATCACAGAGTGTTACATTTAGGGGTGTGGGGCATATCAGAGAGTGTTACATTGAGGGATGTGGGGTATTTCAGAGTGGGATATAGTGACGTTTGTCGGTTATGTGAGATAGTCTTCCAGTGAGGGGCGTGGGGCATATCTTGGACTGTTACAGTGATGGGTGTGGGGTATGTCAGCGTGTGATACATTGAGGCGTGTAGGGTGTATCAGAGAATGTTAGATTGACGGGTGTGGGGTATGTGACAGAGTCTTACAGTGAGGGGTCTGGCTTATATCAGAGAATGTTACAGTGAGTTGTGTCGGGCATATCAGAGAATGTTAAAGTGACGGGTGTGGGGTATATCAGAGAGTGTTATTGTGAGGGGTGTGGCTTTTTCGGAGAATGTTACATGGAGGAGTTTGTGGTATATCGAAGAGTGTTACAGTGAGGGGTGTGGAGTATATCTGAGAGTGTTACAGTGAGGGGTGCGGCGAATATCAGAGAGTGTTACAGTGAGGGGTGTGGGGTATATCAGAGGATGTTACAGCGAGGGGTGTTGGGTATATCAGAGAGTGTTACAGTGAGGGGTGTGGGGTATATTAGAGGATGTTACAGTGAGAGGTGTGGGGTATATCAGAGAGTGTTACAGTGAGGTTTGTGGGGTATATCAGAGAGTGTCATAGTGAGGGGTGTAGGGTATATCAGAGTGTTACAGTGAGGTGTGTGGGGTATATCAGAGAGTGTTACAGTCAGGTGTGTGGGGTATCTCAGAGAATGTTACAGTGAGGGGTGTTAGATATATCAGAGAGTGTTACAGTGAGGGGTGTGGGGTATATCAGAGGATGTTACAGTGAGAGGTGTGGGGTATATCAGAGAGTGTTACAGTGAGGGTTGTGGGGTATATCAGAGAGTGTTACAGTGAGGGATGTGGGTTATATCAGAGAGTGTTACAGTGAGGGGTGTGGGGTATATCAGACAGTCTTATAATCAGGTGTGTGGGGTATCTCAGAGAGTGTTACAGTGAGGGGTGAGGGGTATATCAGAGTGTGTTACAATGAGGGGTGTGGGGTATATCAGAGTGTTACACTGAGGGGTGTGGGGTATATCAGAGTGTTACAGTGAGGGGTGTGGGGTATATCAGAGGATGTTACAGTGAGGGGTGTGGGGTATATCAGAGTGTTACAGTGAGGGGTGTGGGGTATATCAGAGGATGTTACAGTGAGAGGTGTGAGGTATATCAGAGAGTGTTACAGTGAGGGGTGTGGTGTATCTCAGAGTGTTACAGTGAGGAGTGTGGGGTATATCAGAGAGTGTTACAGTGAGGGGTGAGGGGTATATGAGCGGGGGTTACAGTGCGCGGTGTGGTGTATATGAGAGAGGGGGGTACATTGAGGGATATGAGGTCTATGAGCGAGGGGGTTAGAATGAGGGGTGTGGGGTATATAAGAGACGAGGTTACAGTGAGGGGTGTGGGGTATATCAGAGAGTGTTACAGTGAGGGGTGAGGGGTATATCAGTGAGTGTTACAGTGAGGGGTGTGGGGTATATCAGAAAATGTCACTGTGAGGGGTGTGGGGTATATCAGGGAGTTACAGTGAGGGGTGTGGGGTATATCAGAGAGTGTAACAGTGAGGGGTGTGGGGTATATCAGAGAATGTTACAGTGAGGTGTGTGGGGTATATCAGAGAGTGTTACAGTGAGGGGTGAGGGGTATATCAGTGATTGTTACAGTGAGGGGTGTGGGGTATATCAGAGAGTGTCACAGTGAGCGGTGTGGGGTATATCAGAGAGTGTTACAGTGAGGGGCGAGGGGTATATCAGAGAGTGTTACAGTGAGGGGCGTGGGTTATATCAGAGAGTGTTACAGTATGGGGTGTGGGTTATATCAGAGAGTGTTACAGTGAGGGGTGAGGTGTATATCAGTGAGTGTTACAGTGAGGGGTGTGGGGTATATCAGAAAGTGTCACAGTCGGGGGAGTTGTGGAATTCAGAGACTGTTACAATTAAGGGTGCGGGGTATATCAGAGAGTGTTACAGCCAGTGAATTGGGGTATATCAGAGAGTGTTACAGTCAGGAGAGTGGGGTGTATCAGAGTGTGTTACAATGCGAAGTGTGAGGTATATCAGAGAGTGTTACAGTGAGGGGTGTCGGGTATATCTGCGAGTGTTACAGTGAGGGGTTTGGGGTATATTAGTGTTGTTGTGAGGGTTGTGGGGTATATCGGAATGTTACAATGAGGGATGTGGGTTATATCAGAGAGTGTTACAGTGAGGGGTGTGGGGTATATCAGCGAGTGTTACGGTGAGGGCTTTGGGGTATATCAGAGAGTCTTACACTGAGTGGTGTGGGGTATATCGGAGTGTGTTACAGCGAGGGGTGTGGGGTATATCAGAGTGTTACAGTGAGGCGTGTGGGGTATATCAGATGGTGTTACAGTGAGGCGTGTGGCGTATATCAGAGAGTGTTACAGTGTGGGGTATATCAGAGAGCGTTACAGTGAGGGGCGTGGGGTATATCAGAGAGTGTTACAGTGAGGGGTGTGGGGTATATCAGAGAGTGTTACAGTGATGGGTGTGGGGTATATCAGAGAATGTTACAGTGAGGGGTGTGGGGTATATCAGAGAATGTTACAGTGAGGGGTGTGGGGTATATCAGTGAGTGTTACAGTGAGGGGTGAGGGGTATATCAGTGATTGTTACAGTGAGGGGTGTGGGGTATATCAGAGAGTGTTACAGTGAGGGGTGTGGGGTATATCAGAGAATGTTTCAGTGATGGGTGTGGGGTATATCAGAGAATGTTACAGTGAGGGGTGTGGGTTATATCAGAGAGTGTAAGAGTGAGGTGTGTGGGGCATATCAGAGAGTGTTACAGTGAGTGGTGTGAGGTATATCAGAGAGTGTAACAGTGAGGGGTGAGAGGTATATGAGAGGGGGTTACAGTGAGGGGTGTGGTGTATATGAGAGAGGGGGGTACATTGAGGTATATGAGCGAGTGTGTTAGAATGAGGGGTGTGCGGTATATAAGAGACGAGGTTACAGTGAGGGGTGTGGGCTATATCAGAGAGTGTTACAGTGAGGGGTGAGGGGTATATCAGTGAGTGTTACAGTGAGCGGTGTGGGGTATATCAGAGTGTGTTACAGTGAGGGGTATATTAAAGAGTGTTACATTCTGGGTTTTGGGGTATAACAGAGAGTGTCACAGGGAGGGGTGCGGGGCATATCAGAGAGTGTTACGGTCAGGGTTGTGGGGTATATCAGAGATTGTTAGTGAGTAGTGTGGGGTATATTGAAGAGTGTTACATTCAGTGGTGTGGGGTATATCAGAGAGTGTTACAGTGAGGGGCGTGGGGTATATCAGAGAGTGTTACAGTGAGGGGCGTGGGGTATATCAGAGAGTGTTACAGTGAGGGGCGTGGGGTATATCAGAGAGTGTTACAGTGAGGGGCGTGGGGTATATCAGAGAGTGTTACAGTGAGGGGTGTGGGGTATATCAAAGAATGTTACAGTGAGGGGAGTTGTGGATATCAGAGAGTGTTACAGTGAGGGGTGCGGGCTATATCAGGGAGTGTTACAGCCAGGGGATTGGAGTATATCAGAGAGTGTTACAGTCAGGGCAGTGGGGTGTATCAGAGTGTGTTACAATGAGAAGTGTGAGGTATATCAGAGAGTGTTACAGTGAGTGGTGTGGGGTATATCTGCGACTGTTACAGTGAGGGGTGTGGGGTATATCAGAGACTGTTACAGTGAGCGGTTTGGGGTATATTAGAGATTGTTATTGTGAGAGTTGTGGGGTATATCGGAATGTTACAATGAGTGATGTGGGTTATATCAGAGAGTGTTACAGTGAGGGGTGTTGGGTATATCAGCGAGTGTTACGGTGAGGGCTTTGGGGTATATCAGAGAGTGTTACACTGAGTGGTGTGGGGTATATCGGAGTGTGTTACAGTGAGGGGCGTGGGGTATATCAGAGTGTTACGGTGAGGCGTGTGGGGTATATCAGAGGGTGTTAAAGTGAGGGGTGTGGGGTATATCAGAGAGTGTTACACTGAGGGGTGTGGGGTATATCAGAGAGTGTTACAGTGATGGGTGTGGGGTATATCAGAGAATGTTACAGTGAGGGGTGTGGGGTATATCATAGAGTGTTACAGTGAGGGGTGTGGTATATCAGAGAGTGTTACAGTGAGGGGTGTGGTATATCAGAAAGTGTTACAGTGAGGGGTGTGGGGTATATCAGAGAGTGTTACAGTGAGGGGTGTGGGGTATATCAGAGAGTGTTACAGTGATGGGTGTGGGGTATATCAGAGAATGTTACAGTGAGTGGTGTGGGGTATATCAGAGAGTGTAACAGTGAGGGGTGAGGGGTATATGAGAGGGGGTTACAGTGAGGGGTGTTGGGTATATCAGAGAGTGTTACAGTGAGGGGTGAGGGGTAAATGTGAGGGGGTTACAGTGAAGGGTGTGGTGTATTTGAGAGAGAGGGGTACATTGAGGGATATGAGGTATATGAGCGAGGGGGTTAGAACGAGGGGTGTGGGGTATATAAGAGACGAGGTTACAGTGAGGGGTGTGGGGTATATCTGAGAGTTTTACAGTGAGGGGTGAGGGGTATATCAATGAGTGTTACAGTGAGGAGTGTGGGGTATATCAGAGTGTTACAGTGAGGGGTGTGGGGTACATCAGAGAGTGTCACAGTGATGGGTGTGGGGTATATCAGAGAATGTTACAGTGAGTGGTGTGGGGTATATCAGAGAGTGTAACAGTGAGGGGTGAGGGGTATATGAGAGGGGGTTACAGTGAGGGGTGCGGGGTATATCAGAGAGTGTTACAGTGAGGGGTGAAGGGTATATGAGAGGGGGTTACAGTGAGGGGTGTGGTGTATATGAGAGAGGGGGGTACATTGAGGGATATGAGGTATATGAGCGAGGGTGTTAGAATGAGGGGTGTGGGGTATATAAGAGACGAGGTTACAGTGAGGAGTGTGGGGTATATCATAGACTGTTACAGTGAGGGGTGAGGGGTATATCAGTGAGGGTTACAGTGAGGGGTGTGGGGTATATCAAAGTGTCACAGTGATGGGTGTGGGGTATGTCAGGGAGTTACAATGAGGGGTGTGGGGTATATCAGAGTGTTACAGTGTGGGGTTAATCAGACAGTGTTACAGTGAGGGTTGTGGGGTATATCAGAGAGTGTTACAGTGAGGGGTGTGGGGTATATCAGAGAGTATTAGAGTGAGGGGTATATGAAAGAGGGGGTTACAGTGATGGGTGTGGGGTATCTCAGAGAGTGTTACAGTGAGGAGTGTGGGGCATATCACACGGTATTACATTGAATGTTGTGGGGTATATCAGAGAGTGTTACATTCAGTGGTGTGGGGTATATCAGAGAGTGTCATGGTGAGGAATACGGGGTATATCAGAGAGTGCTACAGCGAGCGGTGTGGGGTATATCAGAGAGTGTTACAGTGAGAAGCGTGGGGTATATCAGATAGTGTTACAGTGAGGGGTGTGGAGTATATCAGAGAGTTTTACAGGGTGTGGTTTGGGGTAAAACAGAGTGTTACAGTGAGGGGTGTGGGGTAGATCAGAGAGTGTTACAGCGAGGGGAGTGGGGTATATCAGAGTGTGTTACAATGAGAAGTGTGGGGTATATCAGAGAGTGTTACAGTGAGGGTTGTGGGGTATATTAGAGAGTGTTATTTTGAGGGTTGTGGGGTATATCGAAATGTTACAATGACGGATGTGGGTTATAGCACAGAGTGTTGCATTTAGGGGTGTGGGGCATATCAGAGAGTGTTACAGTCAGGGGAGTGGGGTATATCAGAGTGTGTTACAATGAGAAGTGTGGAGTATATCAGATAGTGTTACGGTGAGGGGTGTGGAGTATATCAGAGAGTGTTACAGGGTGGGGTTTGGGGTAAAACAGAGTGTTACAGTGAGGGGTGTGGGGTACATCAGAGAGTGTTACAGCGAGGGGTGTGGGTTATATCAGAGAGTGTTATAGTGAGGGGAGTGGGGTATATCAGAGTGTGTTACAATGAGAAGTGTGGGGTATATCAGAGAGTGTTACAGTGAGGGCTGTTGTGTATATTCGAGAGTGTTACAGTGAGGGGTGTTGGGTATATCAGCGAGTGTTACAGTGAGGGGTTTATCTGAGCGTGTTACAGTGAGGGTTGTGGGGTATATTAGAAAGTGTTATTGTGAGGGTTGTGGGGTATATCGAAATGTTACAATGAGGGATGCGGGTTATATCACAGAGTGTTACATTTAGGGGTGTGGGGCATATCAGAGAGTGTTACATTGAGGGATGTGGGGTATTTCAGAGTGGGATATAGTGACGTTTGTCGGTTATGTGAGATAGTCTTCCAGTGAGGGGCGTGGGGCATATCTTGGACTGTTACAGTGATGGGTGTGGGGTATGTCAGCGTGTGATACATTGAGGCGTGTAGGGTGTATCAGAGAATGTTAGATTGACGGGTGTGGGGTATGTGACAGAGTCTTACAGTGAGGGGTCTGGCTTATATCAGAGAATGTTACAGTGAGTTGTGTCGGGCATATCAGAGAATGTTAAAGTGACGGGTGTGGGGTATATCAGAGAGTGTTATTGTGAGGGGTGTGGCTTTTTCGGAGAATGTTACATGGAGGAGTTTGTGGTATATCGAAGAGTGTTACAGTGAGGGGTGTGGAGTATATCTGAGAGTGTTACAGTGAGGGGTGCGGCGAATATCAGAGAGTGTTACAGTGAGGGGTGTGGGGTATATCAGAGGATGTTACAGCGAGGGGTGTTGGGTATATCAGAGAGTGTTACAGTGAGGGGTGTGGGGTATATTAGAGGATGTTACAGTGAGAGGTGTGGGGTATATCAGAGAGTGTTACAGTGAGGTTTGTGGGGTATATCAGAGAGTGTCATAGTGAGGGGTGTAGGGTATATCAGAGTGTTACAGTGAGGTGTGTGGGGTATATCAGAGAGTGTTACAGTCAGGTGTGTGGGGTATCTCAGAGAATGTTACAGTGAGGGGTGTTAGATATATCAGAGAGTGTTACAGTGAGGGGTGTGGGGTATATCAGAGGATGTTACAGTGAGAGGTGTGGGGTATATCAGAGAGTGTTACAGTGAGGGTTGTGGGGTATATCAGAGAGTGTTACAGTGAGGGATGTGGGTTATATCAGAGAGTGTTACAGTGAGGGGTGTGGGGTATATCAGACAGTCTTATAATCAGGTGTGTGGGGTATCTCAGAGAGTGTTACAGTGAGGGGTGAGGGGTATATCAGAGTGTGTTACAATGAGGGGTGTGGGGTATATCAGAGTGTTACACTGAGGGGTGTGGGGTATATCAGAGTGTTACAGTGAGGGGTGTGGGGTATATCAGAGGATGTTACAGTGAGGGGTGTGGGGTATATCAGAGTGTTACAGTGAGGGGTGTGGGGTATATCAGAGGATGTTACAGTGAGAGGTGTGAGGTATATCAGAGAGTGTTACAGTGAGGGGTGTGGTGTATCTCAGAGTGTTACAGTGAGGAGTGTGGGGTATATCAGAGAGTGTTACAGTGAGGGGTGAGGGGTATATGAGCGGGGGTTACAGTGCGCGGTGTGGTGTATATGAGAGAGGGGGGTACATTGAGGGATATGAGGTCTATGAGCGAGGGGGTTAGAATGAGGGGTGTGGGGTATATAAGAGACGAGGTTACAGTGAGGGGTGTGGGGTATATCAGAGAGTGTTACAGTGAGGGGTGAGGGGTATATCAGTGAGTGTTACAGTGAGGGGTGTGGGGTATATCAGAAAATGTCACTGTGAGGGGTGTGGGGTATATCAGGGAGTTACAGTGAGGGGTGTGGGGTATATCAGAGAGTGTAACAGTGAGGGGTGTGGGGTATATCAGAGAGTGTTACAGTGAGGGGTGTGGGGTTAATCAGAGAGTGTTACAGTGAGGGGTGTGGGGTATATCAGAGAGTGTTACAGTGAGGGGTGTGAGGTATATCACAGTGTTAAAGTGAGGGGTATGGGGTATATCAGAGAGTGTTAGAGTGAGGTGTGAGGGGTATATGAGAGAGGGGGTTACAGTGATGGGTGTGGGATTTCTCAGAGAGTGTTACAGTGAGGAGTGTGGGGCATATCACAGGGTGTTACATTGTGGGTTGTGGGGTATGAGAGATAGTGTTACAGTGAGGTGTGTGGGGTATATCAGAGAGTGTTACAGACAGGGTTGTGGGGTATATCAGAGATTGTTACAGTGAGTGGTGTAGGGTATATTAAAGAGTGTTACATTCAGTGGCGTGGGGTATATCAGAGAGTGTTACAGCGAGCGGTGTGGGGTATATCAGAGAGTGTTACAGTGAGAAGCGTGGAGTATATCAGATAGTGTTACAGTGAGGGGTGTGGAGTATATCAGAGAGTGTTACAGGGTGTGCTTTTGTGTAAAACAGAGTCTTACAGTGAGGGGTGTGGGGTACATCAGAGAGTGTTACAGCGAGGGGAGTGGGGTATATCAGAGCGTGTTACAATGAGAAGTGTGGGGTATATCAGATAGTGTTACAGTGAGGGGTGTGGAGTATATCAGAGAGTGTTACAGGGTGTGATTTGGGGTAAAACAGAGTGTTACAGTGAGGGGTGTGGGGTACATCAGAGAGTGTTACAGCGAGGGTAGTGGGGTATATCAGAGTGTGTTACAGTCAGGGGAGTGGGCTATGTCAGTGTGTGTTACAATGAGAAGTGTGGGGTATATCAGAGTGTTATAGTGAGGGGTTTTGTGTATATTCGAGAGTGTTACAGTGAGGGGTGTTGGGTATATCAGCGAGTGTTACAGTGAGGGGTGTGGGGTTTATCAGAGCGTGTTACAGTGAGGGTTGTGGGGTATATTAGAGAGTGTTATTGTGAGGGTTGTGGGGTATAGCGAAATGTTACAATGAGGGATGTGGGTTATATCAGAGAGTGTTACATTGAGGGATGTGGGGTATATCAGAGTGGGATATAGTGACGTTTGTGGGGTATGTGAGATAGTCTTCCAGTGAGGGGCGTGGGGCATATCTGGGACTGTTACAGTGATGGGTGTGGGGTATATCAGAGAGTATTACAGTGAGGGGTGCTGGGTATAACTTCAAGACGCTCCTTAAAACCAAACCCCACCCCCGTGTACACACCTTTGGGTCACCTGCCCTCGTATCTCCTCGCGTGTGGCTCTGGGATGCTTGAGGCCCGTGAGACCCGGGAGCTGGAGTAGGCCATTCGGCCCATCGAGTCTGCTCCACCCTTCAATGAAGTCGTGGCCAATCCGATCGACCTCAACCCCGCTTTCCTGCCTTTTCCCCCATAACCCTCGATTCCCTCACTGATTAAAAATCTGTCTATGTCTGCCTTGAATAGACTTAATGACCCAGCCTCTACAGCCCTCTGCGGTAAAGACTTCCACAGATTGACCACCCTCTGAGAGAAGAAATTCCTCCTCATCTCTGTTTTAAGTGGGCACCCCTTACTCTGAGATTGTGCCCTCTGGTCCTAGACTCTCGCACAAGGGGAAACGACCTCTCAGCATCTACCCTGTCAAGCCCCCTGAGAATCTTATATGTTTCGATAAGGTTGTCTCTCATTCTTCTAAACTCCAGTGAGTACAGGCCCAACCTACACAACCTCTCCTCATAAGAAAATCCCTCCATCCCCGGGATCAACCGAGTGAACCTTCTCCGGACTGCCTCCGATGCCAATATATCTTTCCTAAGAGAAGAGGACGGGATGGTGCAGCGATGGTGACCGTGACAACCATCATGGATCGTCATTTTGAGAGAAAAAAAAACCCATCTGGTTCACTCTTGTGTCCCCCCCTTTAGGGAAGGGGGGCAAATCTGCCCTCCTTACCCCGGTCTGGCCCACACATGACTCCAGACCCCCCACACACCGCACAGCGATGCGCTCGACTCTTAACTCCACACCCCCCCCCCCACCGCCGCCCACCTCTTCTGAAATGGCCGACCCAGCCCACTTAGCTCAAGGGGGCAATTAAGGATGGGGGTGGGGGTTGGCAACAAATGCTGGGGCCTCGCCAGCGATGCCCCCCCGGTGTGAGAGACCCCCACAGCCACTTATTGGAAGAAGAGTAGTTGCGGGGGTCTGGTGGGGATGGGGGTGGTGCTGGTGCTGGTGTGGGGGATGTCACGTTTTGGGTTGGGGGGGTTGGTTGCGGGTAGAGTCTCCCAAGCTCCCCACCGGGTTCTGGAGCCAATATTTATCTCTCAGTCAGCCTGACTGAGGAACTCAATGGGTGCGCTCGACCCAAGGGTAGAGAGAGTGTGGAATGCCAAATATGTTCCTCTGTCAGCTTCCCCCTGCTCGCTTCTCAATTGAAGGCAGCTGTTCCTGGCCGACTGAACTATGAATCTTCCCCCGGATCTCTCGCCTCCCCTTTCCCACGCTCGCTCAAGCTCGCACTCAACAGTCGTTCCTGCCCAGGGGTCCCGGGTCGGGTGAGTGGGAGGGTGGGGGAGGTGGTGCCTGACGCTTTGTCTCTTGGGAACCTCCACCCTTAAGCTCAGGGGAGGGTCCTCTCGGGGGATAGGCCGCATGTGAGCGAGGCCAATCGGGCCCAGGGCTCAGGCCCGGGTAAGGATGGCAGCTTTTCCCTCCCCCTGAAGGGGACGTTACAGGAAGGATGTAATCGCTCTGGAGAGAGAGAGAGCAGAGGAGGTTTACAAGAACGTTGCCGGGGTTAGAAAAGTGTAGCTACGAGGAGAGATTGGACAGGTTGGAGTTATTTTCCCCGGAGCAAAGAAGGCTGAGAGGTGACTTGATTGAGGTGTACAAAATGACGGAGGGGGAATAGATAGAGCGGACAGGATAAAATTGTCTCCCTTGATGAAGAATTCTAGAACCGGGGGACGTAGATTCAAGATAAGCGGCAGAAGGTGTAAGGGGGGCGACATGAGGAAGAACTTGTTTTACGCAGAGGGTGGTGGGTGTCTGGAATTCGCCGCCCAAGTTGGTGGTAGAGGCAGAAACTCTAAAAAAAAGTACCTGGACCTGCACCTTAAAGTGCTGTAAGCTGCAGGGCTATGGGCCGGGGGCAGGGAGGTGGGATTAGAAAGGGCATCTGGGTGTCCTCGAGCTGGCATGGACAAGATGGGCCGAATGGCCTCCTCCTGTGCTGTAACTTTTCTGTGCTTCTATGGTTGGACGGGCCCGGGTGTGTGTGTCCCGAGTCTCTCGCGCTTCCCTCTTTCGCCGCCCGGACCTGTTAACCCCTTCACGGCCGGAGCGAAGACCCGTCCCGCCTCACTCACCGTTGCTGAGATTAGCTTCGAATTGAATTCGAATCTCACCGGCTGCCGTTGGTGGGATTTGAATCCGTGTTTTCCACCCCCCCCCCCCCCCACCCAGCCCCAGAATATTAGACCGGGGCCTCTGGATTACTGGTCCGGGCACATTACCACTAGGCTAGTGTCACCCCATTTCGGAGGGGGCAGTTAAGAGTCGACCACATCGCTGTGTTGAGGAGGAGGGTTGGGGGTCTGGAGTCACGTGTAGGTCAGACCGGGGTAAAGACGGCAGATTTCCCCCTTCCCTAAAGGGGGGACATAAGTGAACCAGATGGGGTTTTTTTTATGACCATCGATGACAGTCCCCGTGACTGAAACTGGCTTCATAATTCCAGATTTTATGAATTGAAATTCCGCCGGCTGCCATGGGTGGGATTTGAACCCATGGCATCCCACCACCCCCCTCCCCACCCCCCACCTACCCCCCACAACCCCCCACCTCCCCTCCAACCCCCCGCCCCTCCCTCCCAACCCACCCCACCTCCCCCCCACCCTCGCCCCAACCCCCACCTCCCCCCAACCCCCCACCCCCCCAAAGAGCATCAGCCTGGGGCCTCTGCATTACTAGTCCAGTGACATCATCACTACACCAGTGTCACCCCATTTCGAAAGGGGGGGGGCAGTTAAGAGTCGAGTCAACCACATCGCTGTGTTGGGAGGTTTGGAGTCACGTGTAGGCCAGACCGGGTTAGGACGGCAGATTTCCCTTCGTTAGTGAACCAGATGGGGTTTTTTTTTTAAACAACAGTCGATGACGGCCGTCACGGTGCCCATGACTGAAACTGGCTTCATAATTCCAGATTTGATTAAAAATGAATCAATTGAATTACTTCTATTAATTTATTAAGGAATTATTTATATTTGTTAATGAATGAATTAGCGGCTGTGGGGTGGGGAGGGGGGGGGGGGAGGCTACTCGAAGCAGTGTTCCCAGGGCAATAGCTCGCGCCGCTAGGTTACGCGTCTGGCGGTAATTGCGGGCTACGCCGCTGACTCCCCCATGTGTGCCCTCGTGCGGCTCATTTTACGGGTTTTGCCTGCGAGGCGCCCATGGGAGGTTCCACGGCACCAGGAGGTGGCGCCGCACGAATGGGAGGCGTCGCCATTGCCGTCTCTTCCCCGCGCACGCGCGCGCCTTGGCGCGTCGGCCGCTCCCTGGCGCCCACGGTTGCCCTGGGTGGTAAAACGCCCGAGGCTCCTCCGGGGGGACCTGCGCTTCCAGCAACAAAGAAAATTGGATAAAGAAAACAAATTAGCTGATTCGGCAAATTCCAGGTGTTGGGAATCGCCTGACCGTCCGGCAAAGTGTTGGCTGGACGGCGGGAGGAGCGAGGGGGGGGGGTCATGAGAATTCAGAGGAGGGAGGGAGGGAGAGAGAGAGGGAGGGGAGAGGGAGAGTGTGAGAGAGGGGGGCGAGAGAGAGAGAGGGGGGCGAGAGAGAGAGAGGGGGGAGAGAGAGAGGGAGGGTGAGAGAGAGAAAAGAGAAGGGGGAAAGAGAGAA